>NW_020884894.1:4585035-4586231 GCF_003945725.1 Corapipo altera | reverse complement strand
AAAAAAAAAAAAAAAAAAAAAAAAAAAAAAAAAAAAAAAAAACGGCGAGGGGGGGGGGGGGGGGGGGCCCGGGGGGGCCCGGCCGCGCGCGCCCGCGCTCCGGGGGGGGGGGGGGGGGGGCCCCCACCCCCCCCCCCCCCCCCCCCCCCCCCCCCCCGGTCGGGATGTCTCTGAACACGCTGAAGAAGCACAGAGGAGCATCCTGCCTGACACAGGATGTCCCGAACCTGTACCCACCCCGTGCACCCTGTCCCTGCCAGCCCTGGAACCACCATGGGGGTGGTGACACCCTGCTGGCGTCAGAGACCCCCCTGTGGGCACACATCCCCCAGCGAGGGGGGTGTTAATCCCTGTGGCCTGCGGGGCCCCGGGGAAGGCCAGTGACAGATGGCAAGTGCAAAGTGGAGAATGACAGTGGCACTGGCAGGGCCGGGGTGGTGGTGATAGGGCCGGGCTGGGCAGTGGCAGGGCCAGGGTGGGCACAGGTGCAGGGCAGCAGGTGGGCACAGCTATCCTGAACCCTCTGCAGGGAGGTGGCACCTGCTGGCACTGGGGGCCAGCCCAGAGCTGCCAGGGATGTTCAGACCCTCCTGCAGCAGCTCTGCACGAGGCAGGTGTGTGACAGGGGGCCAGGAAATAGGGAGGGGGCGTAAAATGGGAAGGGAGTGTAAAACGGGAAGGGAGTGTGCAGTGGGGAGGGAACTGTGCAATGGGGAGGCTTGAAATGGGGAACAGGAAGGGAGTGTGCAATGGGGAATTGTGAAATGGGAAGATGTGAAATGGGGAGGGAGCCATGTGAGGGAGAGGTGTGAAATGGGAAGGGAGTGTTCAATGGGGAGTCGTGCAAGAGCTGTGCAACGGAGAGGGAGCCCTGTGATGGGGAGGAAATGGGGAGGGAGATGCATGATGGGGAAATGTGCAATGGGGAGGGGGCCATGCAACAGGGAGGGAGCTGTGCAATGCTGAGTCGTGCAGTGGGAAGGGAGCTGTGCACTGTGGGACTATGAAATGGGGACACTTGAAATGGAGAGGGAGTTGTGCAATGGGGAGACATGACACGAGGAGCTGTGCAGTGGGGAGGAAAGGGGGAGGGAGCTGTGTGATGGGGAAGAGTGAACAGGAGAGACCTGTGCAATAGGGAGATGTGGAACAGGGAGGGAGTGTGCAATGGAAAGGCTGTGCAACAGTTGTGCAAT
>NW_020884894.1:4513063-4585025 GCF_003945725.1 Corapipo altera | reverse complement strand
CATAATGGGGAAAGGCTGTGCCACAGGGAAGGAGCCAGGAGATGGAGAGATGTGCAACGGGGAGCTGGGTAAGAGAGGAGACGTGCAATGAGGAGGGAGCTGTGCAATGGAGATTTGTGCTATGGAGCACTGAGAAATGGGGTGCTGTGCAATGGCACTCCTTGCAATGGGGCTCCGGGAGCTCAGCCAGAACATGCTTGTTGGCTGCATGCCCCCGCCAGGCCTGGACTCTGCCCTAGGCCAGGCTTTGCCCTAGGCTGGGCTCCGCCCTAGGCCAGGCTCCCGGCCCTGTTTCCGCTCCCACCCCGCTGTGCCTCGCGGGCTGTGGCCACAGGCCCTGGTGGAAACACACCTGGGGAGGTGGGTGGGGGTCACCCCGGCTGTGCCGCTTCACGGAACACTGCGCACAGCCGGAAAAACATGGCTCCACCGAGGAGCAGGGCTGG
Organism: Corapipo altera; assembly: GCF_003945725.1. NCBI lineage: Eukaryota > Metazoa > Chordata > Aves > Passeriformes > Pipridae > Corapipo > Corapipo altera. The sequence goes on along the minus strand of NW_020884894.1, from coordinate 4,584,579 downwards.
CAGGGGACACGCTGTGTGCCACCCGGCAACCTCTGAGCATCTCTGGGATGTCCATGCATCCACAAGGTGTCTGTGGGTATCCAGGATGTCTGTGTGTCCCCAAGATGTCTCTGTGTCCCAGGGACGTCCATTTGTCCATGGGATGTCTGTGTGTCCCACGGGTGTCTGTGTGTCTCTAAGATGTCTGTGCACCCCAGGGACTTCTCTCCACACCGTGGAGGTCCCATGAGTCCAGGTGATCCCTCATCTGTGCCAAAATACCGAAGTCCTGCGGACTGGGCATGTGGCCCCAGCACCCCCAGGCAGAGCTGCAGCTCCATGATACCACGAACACCCGCCATGACATGAGAGAACACCATGAGGACGCTCCAAGTTGCTGCAGTGACCGTCGGCTCCGCGGCGCCCCCAGCCCCGCCCCCCGTGAGCGGTTTGGGGCCCCATAAATCAGATGCGGGTTGGTGCGGTGGCGGAACGTTCGTGCGCGGAACGTTCGGACCGCCGCGCTGCGTTCGCCCGGAGCCGTCCGCGGGCGGAGCGGTCCCCCAGCGGAGCGGTCCCCCGGCGGCAGGTGAGGCCCGCGGGAGGCGGTGGGGCCGGGGCGGCCCCAAGGGGGTCCCGCAGGCTGCAGGGCCTGTGGCGGGGCCGCAGCGAGGCCGGTCCGTGCCCGCGGGACTTCGGAAATCGTGGGACGAGGGGTTTTCCTGCTGCTTCTGCTCTGGGGCGTGCCGTGAGTAGGGTGAGGGCAAAGAGCTGGAGGGGCGGGGGGGGGGGGAAATCCGGTCTGGGATCGGAAAAGAATTGGACCACTCCTTCCCGTGAGGGCGGTGAGGCTCTGGCACAGGGTATTCCGTGGATGCCCCATCCCTGGAAGTGTTCAAGGCCAGGTTGGAAGGGGCTTGGAGCAACCTGGTCTAGTGGAAGGTGCCCCTGCCCATGGCAGGGGGTGGGACTGGGTGGGCTGTAAGGTCCTTTCCAACACAAACCTTTCTAGGATTAAATATTTCTCTAGTTTTTGTTGTGAGAAGGGGAGAATATTCAGCATCTCAATCATTATTTGATACCTTTCTCATATCTCTTTCTCTAAGTTATTTTATTATTTTCCAAGAATAAAGTATTTTTTTTATCTCCTCTGTTGTAGAAAAAGCCAGGAGTTGCTTTGTATTTATGTCTATAAATGAGGAAAGGATGGAATCCTACAGGTTGGACTTTCAGTGATAGTTACATCACCAAGCCACGATCAGAGCTCGAATGATGATTATTTCCTATTATAACTCAGTTTGGAATACCTCAGAGTAACTCCATGGATCATTTTACTTCAGGGAATGCAATTTATGCCCTTTATGTTCAGAAGGTGCAGAGGGGGTTGGCACAGAGTGGACAGGGATGGATCTGCACTGTGTCGGCTTCCAGTTTGCACTGGTTTGGTTGCGCTGGGAGCTGGTGGGTGCCCTTGGCTGCTTTAAATTCCTCAGTCATAGGAGAATGGGTTTGGACCCTTCCCTTCCCAGGGGGAAGGGTTGGACCCTGCCCTTTCTTGGGGGTGACAGACCCTCCCTTCTTGGACCTTCCCTTCCAGGGGGGTTTGAACCTTCTTTTCCAAAGCAGCAGAGCCCCATCTCTGTGCTGCCATGATCTTCCCATGGGCCCTGGTAACAAACTTTGTTTCCAGGTGTGCTGTGCCAAACTTTGTAGTCCCAGTTATCCCTGAGGAATGGGAGGGGAAAGAAAACAGCCCCTGGATTTACTTCCCCCTGAGTGTCTGTAAGTCTGCACACGTAGACAAGCCCAGTTCTCTGAAGTCCGTAATGCCCAGACCTGGCTGAAGGTGCTGCTGTTTATTGCTCCATTAAATCTAGACTCATGGGAATGGGATAATGGGATTTTTTTGGAAGGAGCTGTTGTGAGGGAACAACAAACACCTGCTCTGGAGCCATACAGGGAATAGGGAGAATGCTGAGAGCAGGATCCTGGGAAACCACTGCTTCCAGTTAATGTCCTGGGTTTGGTTTAAGTTCCGAAATGTGTTGGCTCTTTATCTTTTAGTCTCTGCAGAGTAATGGAAAGATGTCACACGAATTTTGTCATGACCTGCTTTGTTTTTTTCCATCCTGGTGGCAAATGTCAGGGGTTCACACAGTCACCCCACTCTGGGTTTGAAGCCTCTCTGCTCCCCCAGATGTTTCCGCAGTAAATCACAAGTTTGTTTTGCAGAAGCAGAAATTGAGGTCAATATGCAAAAGAAAATATGAGCAGAGCCGGTGTCTGGGTGGAGAAATGCTCCGAAGGTGGAGGGGAGAGACTGTGGGGTTACGGAAAAACAAACACTTGAGCTGGGTAAAGCCCTGCTCAGCAATTCCCTGGGGAGCTGCCAGCCTAGATCCCTTTTGTTTCAGCTCCTCCCCACAGTGGGGAGCTGAGCTGGGAGGCTGTTTGAGCCGAGCTGCTCCACTAATAGGCATTTATCAAAAAAATTGTAGGAAATCAAGTTGTGATTGCTGGTGCCAAGGAAGTGTCACGGACACTCTCAGAGAGTGAGGACTTGTCATCCTTTGGCTATTTCCTCTTGTCATGGAATCTCTCTGGGGATATTTTGGTGGTAATTGGATTCTGTGCAGTAAATCCCTCTCTCTCCTGCCACAGCCCTGTTCTCTTCTCTCTGCTCCCCATTGCTGAGGGCTCTATGGAGAGGGTGCTGCTTCCTGCTGAGTTCCCAGACAGAGCTCTAGGCTGTGCAGAGGGAATTAGGATTCTTCATGGAATCATGGAATGGTTGGGGTTGGAAGAGACTGAGGGGATACCTCAGAAAAATATTAGGAAAAAATTCTTCCCTGTGAGGGTAGTGAGGCCCTGGCACAGGTTGCCCAGAGAAGCTGTGGCTGCCCCATCCCTGGGAGTGTTCAAGGCCAGGTTGGACAGGGCTTAGAGCAACCTGGTCTAGTGGAAGGTGTCCCTGCCCATGACAGGAGTGGGACTGGATGAACTTTAAGATCCCTCCCAAACCATTCCACGATTCTATGAAAACTAGGTCATAATTTAAGTTAGCTGGTTTTTAGGGATGTGGAGGCTGTGCAGGAAAGGGTCTCAGGCTCCTGTTTCATCCAGGCACTGCCCAGCGTGCCAGGGATATGACAGCCTGAAGTGGGGACATCAATAATACAGTGGATGTTATTCAAATGAAGGCTGCCACTTCTCCTTGGTGGGAATAACCCTCTGGGTAATCTCTGCACATACTTATCTGCTCCTGTAATTGCTTTCTGCAGAATCACTCCAAAACAAGTGGTGCTGGCAGGATGCTGCTCTCCCTGCTCTTCCCTCGGCTGAGCCGGCCCCTCTGGAGCCATGTCCGGGACCTGTCCTGCTCCAGATGGGGGTGGAAGAGGACTGCCTGTCCCCACAGGGGTCTGCAAACAACCTGGGCCACCTGCAGCAGTGACATCACCCCTGTCTTCACCAGGGCTTTGGCTTTCGGTGACAAAATTGCCATCATTGACCAAAACAGGGAGCACACATACAGAGACCTGCTCAGCCAGAGCCTGCACTTATCCCGGGAGATCTGTAGAGTTCTGGAGTGCTCCAGCAGGGACCTGAAGGAAGAGAGGATCTCATTTTTGTGTCCCAATGATGCCTCGTACGTGGTGGCCCAGTGGGCCTCGTGGATGAGCGGGGCCATAGCAGTGCCCCTGTACAGGAAACACCCCGTGCCAGAGCTGGAGTACGTGATCCAGGATTCCCAGAGCGCTCTGGTTATCGCAGCTGAGGAATACGTGGGGAAAATAGCCCCTATTGCTGAGAAACTGGGAATCCCAATGCTGCCGCTTCCCAAGTCCCGTAGTGATGGATCCACAGGCCATACAGCTGTGGAAGAGGGTCCCTTGACAGCCTGCTCCTCGTGGAAAGACAGAGGAGCCATGATCATCTACACCAGCGGGACAACGGGGCGGCCCAAGGGTGTCCTCAGCACCCATGAGAACGTGCAGGCTGTGGTGAGTGCTGCTCCTCCTCCAAAGTCTTGGATTTTGGAGTTGCAAACACACCTTCCCGCTATCATATTCCTGCAGGGAGCTATGAGGCTGTAACTCAGAAATCCTCAGCACCTGGAAAGTGAACAGCCAGCAGCGTTTGAGGCTCTAAACCTTGGTCTGGTGGTGTTGCTGCAGCTGCATCCCAGGGCAGGTGGACTCTCCTCCCTACTTTCCTGGAAAGCAGAAGGGATGAGACCTGTGGTAAAAAACCTGATTTCTTTGCAGTTTGCTTTTCTACACTGTGACTAGGAAAGAATCTTTTCTCCTGACTGGAATATGTCTTAGCCCAGCCCAGTGCTGTGTGAAGCCTGTGCATTATTCAGGTCTGTATCCCCAAGGCAAAAAATCCATTAGCTCTCAGAGCCAAAAGGAATTAAAAGTTTGAATGAGCCTGCTGACTACATCACCACTTGATTATCAGTGCCTGCAACTGCTAGACTCCTGCCATTAGGGAAAAAGGGCAGGGAATACAGCAGGCCTTAGGGATACCTCTGGGAGCTGACGCTGTTCTGGGCGCTCAGATACCACAGTGTCGGGCGTGGAATGAAAGCCTTGATGGATAGAGCCAGGGCTTGGCTATATTGGGCAAAGAATCTCTTCCCTTACAAATATGCTGATCATTTGGGGGTGGCCTGTGCAGTTCCCATCCTTTGTGCTGTCCTCCAGAAAGCCTTAAAGCTGCTCCCTGCACTGTGGAAGAGGATTGTGAGGGACACGACCAAATTCCACTATTCAAATGCTTTTTTATTTTTGGGTGGCTGGAAATAAGTTTTCCAGTTGCCAGCACTGGGCTCTGAAGGTCATGGTCACCCCGAAATCCCTTCAGATAATTATCTCTTCAGAGCAGAGTTTTTTGGAAGCTTGTTACATCAACATTTTTTACTAACATGAAACCTACTTTCTGTTTATCAGTGATTTTCTGGTCCTACTGTTTATCCCTTACAGATGCTAAAAACCTGGTGTCATCAGTGTCCAAACAGTCAACAGAATTCTGGGAAAATTAGTTTTTTGATTACTATTGCTGCTAAGTCTGCATGTGTAGCAGCAGACTGATATTTTTGTAGGCCCTGCTTAAAATCACTGTTGACTATTTCTCAGCAACAAGGAAGGGCTTTGCTGATATATAAAGATGTAAAAGGTGTTTCTCTTCTGTTCTGCTGTTGTGGTTGGAATTTTGCTCGTGCTGATCCTAAAGGAAAGATTCTGTGCCCAGGCAGGTCTGGGATTCCTGCCGGCAGCCATGCCCAGGGATTTGGGGTTTGGATACCTCAGGAGAATCCTTCCTCCTGCCCTAACGCTGTGTTGTTTGTTTTGTTCTGCAGACCACAGGGCTGGTTGAAAAATGGGAGTGGAAGAAGGAGGATGTCATTCTGCACGTGCTGCCTTTGCATCATGTCCACGGGGTGATCAATAAGCTCCTGTGTCCTCTGTGGGTGGGAGCGACGTGCATCATGTTCCCGGAATTCAACGCACAGATGGTGAGCCTGGAGGGATTGAGCCTTGCCTTTGAAATTCAGCAGCAGGACCCCGTGCATTGTAATTAGAGCAACTCTGGAAATAAGTTCTTTAAGAATTCCAGTTCTTTAAGAATTCCACACTGGCTGTGTGTGGTTCACAGCGCTCAGTCCGGGGTAAATGCTGTTCCAGAGGCTGCAGCTTGTTTAAGCGTGACGTACTTAACATTGCTCCTCCTCGTGGGGCTGGGGGTCTCTGACTGCTGGTGGGCCCTTCCACGGACCCTAACTCTGGGTGCAAATGCTCTTGGTGGGTTCTTAATGTTTTTAGTGCCAGGAAAGGTGGACATGCTGGATTTTTCTCTTGGGTGCTGCTTGTAGGCTTTTTTGATACCTTGCATTTCACAGAATCACAGAATCAGTCAGGTTGGAAAAGATCTCCAAGATCGAGTCCAGTCTGTGAGCAGTCACCACCTTGTCAACTGGACCAGAGCACTGAATGCCATATCCAGTTGTTTCTTGAACACCTTCAGGGATGGTGATTCCCTGGGCAGCCCATTCCAAATTTTTCCCTTCCAATCCTGTATCCATAGTGTTTTATATGACATTACATGACAGAACACAGCCTTTAGAGTTTCTTGCAGCTCAGGTAAGAGAAATACTGGTTCTTCTCACTCGCATGGAAACATTGCTCTTCCTCTGTGGAGAAACAAGTGTTAAGAGAGCTGTTGATTTGGACTCAGTGATATGAGAGAGAGTCTGCAAATCCAGACCTTCTTGCAGCTTTTAGGAAAGGTGGCAGGAGGGAAACCTTACCTGAATGATGCATTTATAATGTTGTTTTGTAGCTGAGCCAGGAAACACCAGTCCCAGTGTTCTGCTTCTCCTTTGTTCTGTGCAGCAGTGGCAGGTAAACAATGTAAAGAGAGGATGAAAAGGGACTAGAAACAGGGCAAGCACCAGGAAGATGGAAAAGGTTCTCCAGTTCCCAGCTCCTGGGGTCCAGCACCATTCATCCACATCTCCCAGTGTCGTGGATGGTGTCTGCAGTGTCACTGTTAAGGGATAATTGGGTTTTCAGGTGGTGCTGCCTCCTTGTAGCAGAAGGGAGATGTGTGGTGTCACTGCAGAATTCCGTGGGAGAGTGAAAGGAGCCTGTCAAGCCTGTGCTGTGTAACTAAACAGGCTTTTCTACCTGTTTGTGTTTGTCCGTACACTTGTGACACTGGAAGGACAAAGTGCACAGTTGTGGGATACACCTGGAAGCCTCTGGCAGTGCTGCTGCCACGTGAGGGTGAGCCCTGGCTCTGATCTGAATGATGGCAGGACTGGGGAAGTTCTTCAGTGCTTATTTCTGCTTCTCAGAGAAGCAAACACAGAAAATGGGCACTTCCTTCCTTGTGTCAAGATGGCTCTGACACCTAAACACTGATCCTTTGGGGTGGAACAGCTCCAGAATCCCAGAGGGGCAGCTCTGCACTCGAATTTCAAGAGTAAATTGGTAGGATGCTGCAGTAGAAGGCAGCAGGAAGGTCCCCTGGCAGCTGTAACCAGTTCTCTCTCCTTGATGGATGCTGCCAAATTGTCCTCCCCTGACCTGAGGGTGTGACCCCAAAAGCTCAGGGTGCGGCAGGGGTGTGCTGGAGCTGGGAGCATGGCCAGTGCTGGGAGGCAGAGCCAGTGCTGGGATCCTGGAACCAAAGCCTCTGGAGGGCGCGTTGCTCCACGTCCTGTGCCACCGGTGATTGATGGTCCCTCGTCCCCTGGTGTTTTTCTCTGCTCTGCAAATCAATGAGCTGACGTTGAGGGATGGGTTCAGGATGGGGGAGCGGGACACCCCTCCTGCCTTCCCTGATCCAGGCTCTCCCCAGGCATGTCCAAGAGCATGTGGGGATAGTGCCGGTGGCGGCTGCTTGACCCTGGAGCTTGAACTTGGGCTGGGAGGTTGGGGTGCTGTTCTGGGGCCTCTCAGGTGCACTGGGGCTCTGAAGGACGTCATTTGCTTTTCTATTTTTTGTATTCCCTTTATTTTTCCGAGGGCCTCCCCTGGGAGCTGCAAGCGGTTTGATCGACACTACAAAGCGAGCACAGGAGGGTAAATAAGGCTTTCTTGTGGAGTTTAATGCAAGCTGCCTTTCAGTTCCACTCTATTTTCACCAGCTGTTTACAAAATGCCCTTTGCTACTGAAATCAGCTTTCAGCAAAGCAGCAGTGGAGGATTTTGCCAAAGGAGCCCAAGTTTTGCCGTGTGCTTTTTTTCCTTCGCTGCACCTTGAGAAAGCAGCCAATTATAGTGTGATATAAAGAAACTCGACTGGCAGCTAAAACACTTGACAGGCTGATCAAAACAAGGCGAGGAACTTACTCTCAACCTGCTGCAGACATATTTAGCCTTGAGTGATACTGGCAAAGGTTCAAGAGAAACCGCAGCAGCACGCCCGATGTGTGTTTGGTTTCTAATCACTAACACTTCATTATACAAAATAAATACTTTATTATTACAGTGTTTATTAAATTACATAATTTGCGGCATGCCTCATAGTCGTGGATGCAGATGGCAGTCTGGGTTTGGTGGTGGGAATAATGCTCTTTTTTTTTTTTTTCCTGAGAAGACAGTTCCAGCCCCAGACCAAGGCTTGCTTGTCGTTCCCTGCAGTGCAGTGTTAGGAGGTGGCAGCTTTCAGACCTTTCCGTCTGTTTTTGGGAGCTGGCCAAGGAAAGGTGAAAAATCAGGACTGTGGAGTAGCCCCAGTGTCCTGACCAACATCTTCTCCCTCACTAAAGCAGCATCTGATGTCTGTGGCTGCACACAAGCTACTGCTGAGGCCACTAGGACTTGTTAAATTGTACTGAGGTGCCTCAAGCGTGAAAGTTGCTGCATAAAATCAGATTCTTTTTATTAAATGAGGACATCCATTACTCTGCACCAGCTACTGTACATGTTATAATTCACTTTATAGCACCATCTGTTAAGACTGTCTTGCTTAAGCTTTTTGTAGCATCTTTTTATTGCAAGTTATTAAAAAATATGGCTGCATCTATTAATCATTTATTAATAAAGGGTTTATAAATGGACCCTTACTTTCCAGAATTAGTCGACTTGTACGTGACATGCAAAGTCCTCTGGTGCTTGTACTCTGTGGGGTGGAGTGTCTTCACAGGGAGCCCTTCTCTGCCTGGGGGCCGTGGGAGCAGCATCCACTGTGCCTGTCTGTGCTTCTGGGCTTGGAAATGGCAGGGATGGTTGAGAGGGAGAGTTTTCAGCACTGCTGTGGGCATGGAGCAGGCAGGAGAACAGCAGTGAGCCTGGCAGTGTGTTCCTCCCAGCAGCTGTGTGGGGCACAGCTGGCTGTGTTATAATTATTTTAGTGTTTTTCAAGGGTGAGAACTGGGAGGGCAGAAACCTCCTCTGGAGCCAGAGCAAGCTGCAGCCTCAGCATCACTACACAATCCTCCCACCATAACCTGCTTCCAAGCTGAGTTTACTTCTCCAGCTGTGCTGTTCCTGTTTGCATTCCTCAGCTGCTGCTGACCCTATCCCAGGTGCCAGCATTTTGCTTGTGCAGGAGGAGACATTTAAAAAATGGTATTTTTATGCAGGTTTTGTGCAGTCTGGTGGCCAGAGGAGAAGAGATTAATGCTTCCATTAAGGGAGAACTGCAAAGTGAGCCTTCTCCTACTGGGCAGCAGAGAAAGCCTGTGACCAAGTGCTTTTTGGAGGCTTCTGGGCTTGCACCAAGCACTCACTAGAGCATCCATTTCCAGGGACTCCCTTTCTGCAGCAGTTCAGGCTGCTGAGGCTGAGCACTCCCTGTGTGGTGACTGTAGCTCCATGGAAATGTCAGTGAGTCTGGAGAGATGGAGTGAGAAGCCGTGTGCCCTCCATGCAGCTGCTCTTGCTGTGACAGTCACACATTGACGTCCCCATTCCAGACCAGGACCTGGCTGTGCCAGGTACCCTATAGACAGGAGCATTTTGAAGCAAGTCATGAGGTCAGTGTCTGCTTTGCAGGATCCTCTGCTGAGGCTTTTGGCCGAAGAGGATCCATTTTGAGTTTGAACAACAGGAACAGCTTATCTTTGCCTTGAACCATCCCTGCTCTCGCCTTAAGGGAAAGATGTTCTAATAGCAAAAGGCTCCCTGTCAGCTTTGCATTGATAAACACAAGATCAGATTCCGGGAGGTCTTCCAGTCTTTTGTGCCGAGTGGGAAATAAAAGTATTCAAAAACCTGAAAGAAAAAGCTTGCTCTGATGAGTGATGGGAGAAGCTTATGGAAATCTCCACTCCAGTGACCCAGTTGTAGCGTGTGCTGCCCGCTCGGCTCTGCTGGGCAGGTTTCAAGCTGTGATGTTCTGCCTGTGCAGTGACAGCCCTGGCTGTGCCCTGCAAACCCTTCCATGATAAATATGCCAAGATGCAGATTTACTGCCCTACAGTTGCAAAGAGCTGCTGTTTTGGTGCCAGCCTCACTGTGTGTGTGACTTAAGGTGCCCCCGAGGATCAAACCCTCTAAAAACCATACCCTGTTTTACAATGTCGCATGCACAGCCATCAAAATCATCTTATTTAGACCCTTCTTTCTAGGGAACTAGGACTGCTGAGTGCCCAAAGGTGGTGTGTGATTTGGGAGAAGCTTGCCCTGACATGCTGTGGGTGTACTGTCACCTGTGGCACCTTTTCCCGGTGGTGGGAGGGAGCTGCAGACCCGGCACTCGTTGAGGTTGTGTGTGAGGTGTTGCTCCAGGGTCGCTACTGCATCGTATGTGGTCACAGCCCTGACTTCCCAAAGGCCAGGAGAGCCTGTGCTACCTCTGGGAGCAAACTTTGTCCTTGACTCTGCTGTTATCTGTGTGAGCCAGGCTGGGCTGATTCTTTGTACCTTGGCTGGGCTGCATGGGGAGATCCAGGGCTTGGCAGCAGTGGTTGCCTCTGGGAAGGAGGAACGTGTACCACACTGAGCCTCTCCCCTGGATCTGTCACTTCTGCAAACATCACTCTGGGCAGCTCTTTTAGTTTATTTTTAAAAGAAAAGCAAATCCAATCCAAGCACAGGCGTCTGAGCTCCAATAACCAAATGTGCTGGGGATTGTGGCTCCCATCCAATTTCAGCTGGAGAAAGGCTGGAAGTCTTTTCATCCATTAATGGGAGGCTTCAGAGGAGTAATTTTATTTCAGACTCAAAGAGGAGTTGGTGGAGGGAGGAGCAGGTCACTAGTGAATGGCTTATGTTTGATCACTTCTCACAGACCTGGCTTTAAAAAGTTAGAGGTTTTCTTCCCATCTCCCCAGATCTGCCGTCTGTCCTCAGCATCTGTTCCTAAGTAATGGCTTTTGATGTGTGTGGGGAAATACAAAAAATGGAACCAGAGCCTGTCATATTTACTTATATTTCCAGGTCCCAGGGAAAGCACTTGCTCCTTTCTGTATGCCTCCAGCATAGGAAGGGTTTAAAAGCTTCAGCCTGGAATGCAGAGGGGCCATCAAACTGCGCTGATGAATAAATGATTAAAACCAGAGTCACACAGAGCGTGAACAGTTTGGGGTTATAACAAACATGAGACAAAGCCACCGAGGGCCCAATTTCCCTTTGAAGAGAAGAGTGTTTCTCTCTTTCTGCATATTGCTCGTGAAGTGTCGGCTGCTCAGTCCTTGGGAGTGAGCAGAGCTCCCCTTGGTGCTCTCTCATCTCATGTCATGCCCGTGTGCTTTTTGGGGATAAATTGCTGCCGAATTTGTGAGTGTGGTCCTGCCGTCCCTTTGCTGCTGCTGTTGAGTTACAGGAGCTTCCCACCCTCGATGTTTGGCACAGGGTCTCCCCAGATGAGCAGCTGCTTTGGCTACAGCCTTGTTGTGCCTGTTGCTCTCACAGACACTGGAAAACACGGTCAGCCCTTTTCCTTGCTGGTGCTTCCCACATGGCAGTAGTCAATGCAAAACACAGACCCATCTCCCTGAGCAAAAGAGAAGTAAAGGGATGAGTTAACCTTGCATTAGGGGGATTGTTACTTTTGAAAAGGTTGAGAAAAATTCAATAACAACTGAAAATGGTACAATAATTTTATAGGAGAGAGGAGCTGTTGTGTCTGTCAATAGAGGCAACAGCACATTATCCATTTGTGGGCTGATGGAAAAATCCATGCTGGTATTTGCTTCCTTTTCAGCTCACAGTTCTTCTGATTTTGGGAATCTTGTATCAGGGAAAATCTTACATGATTTAGGATGCAAATGATTTTTCCACCATCTCTTCTTTTTTTGCATGAGAAGATGCCCAGGTGTTGGTGAGTTTGTTGTTTCTTCCTAGCTCATGTCTTTGCATGTCTCCCTCTGTAAAAGGAAATAATGATTGCCTTTTCTCCTCTGTGCTCACATCTCTTCCTTCAGGTGATCTTAGCAGGTCTGGGGGCTGGTTGAGAAGGTTGTTCTGTGGAATGACCATCCCTTGGAGCAGCTTGTATGTTCCTTCACCCTCATTCACCATCTGCATGCTGGGAAAAATACGTGGGAAAAATCTTCCAGCTGTGTCTCGCTGTGGCTGGTTTGTACCCACTGGTGTCATTTTCTCCTTTTTTTTCCACGTAGTGATGGCAAAATCCCACTGGCCAGACCATGATATGCTTTTGAGCAGTAGGAAGGGGGGAAAATCAGGAATGTCATGCTGACAGGAAGGCTCTTGGGAACATTAGGTCTCCCATTTCTCTGCTGGCACAAGCAACCCTGTCCTGTAAGCATTCGCTGCTGTTATTCCTGATGGGAAGCTGTTCCCACTCTTGCTTCTTGCAGTGAGAAACTTTTTGTTTCTAGCCCTTGGTTATCTTAAAAGGAGTCTTGATCCTGAGCATATTCCATTGGAAGGCTGCTGCTTCCCTTGGTGCAGAACCCAGCAGCCCTGGCATGAGGTGCCACGTTTGCCTCCTGAATCCAGGGCTTTTAAAAGCATTTGGAGGCCTGAGGTGTCAGGTGAGCAAAATAAAACAGAATGATGGGCTGCCAATATCCTTACCACAGGGAATTGATGTGGTGTCAGTGACATGTGGGAGAACAGAGGGGGAGATGGATTGTGCTGCTCCAAGCCTGATGCTGTCGGAGGATGCCGGGTGTTGGAAGGACAAAGTGGCCTCTTGCTACAAGCCTGTCCAAGCCCTGGAATTGATTGATTAGTCCCAGGTAAAGAGGCTTTCCCAGATTCTTCTCTCAGAGCGTGAAGTTAAAGTTATAACCCAGGAATAGCTGTTCCAGCTGGCTGGGCAGTGACGAGCCCTCTGGCCAGCTCGGGCTCTGTGGAGTGTTTAGAGCTGCCAGCTTTGTACCACAGCTCGGGGCTTAGTCCTGTTAAACACATGAGAAGGATCCAGATTTGGCTGAGTGGGAGCAGAGCAGGTGGGGAGTTTGGCTGTCAGCAGATCACCCCGGCAGCTGGTGGCACAAATCCAAAGGCAGCTGCTTATCCTCAGGAAGGGGCTGTTGCTGGGGCAAGTCAGACTGACATGGAAAAAGCTGCTCCTGTGGCTGGAGTGGCAGGAGAAGGGTTTTATCTAGAGCAGGAGTTCAGCAGGCGCAGCGGTTCAGGGAGTTCTGGGGTGCAAGAGAGACTTGCTCTGTTTAGAGTGATAGTGTTGTTTTTTTTCAAATCCAAAATCATATAAAAATAACTCTGCTGCATGGCCAGACTGGAAATCTCCCTGTGTTCCCCACAGCTGCTCAGGACTTGGGAAGACAAAAAAAATCACCCAGCAAGGATTGAACAACCCTGAGCATCTGTCTCCCTTCGATCCCTTCAACACAGTCCTGATCCCTGCTTGCCATGACATGTCTCTCCCTGCCCACAGCAATGGCTCTTGGGAACACCAGGCTGAGGAGAGCAGGTCCATTCAGCCCTGGCTTTGGAGATTGCAGCCCTTCTCCATTCTGCTGCCTTGAATGGGAAAAATATTGGGAGGCTGAAGAGAAAAAGAGGATGGGAGGCATATGATAGGGATTAGATCCCTCTAAATGCAATTTTGCATATTCCAGCTTGGGTTTTGGGGATCATGCTGGTAGGTGGGGTTTCTGCAGGGAGTGATATATCCCCTCTCTGAACGTATCACCCATCAGTCCAGGAAGTCACATTCCAACTCTGCCTTCCTTGATGTCCAGGGGATCTTGCAGTGCTTGTGTCCCACCTCCCAAGGTGTCCAGGGGATTTCCACCTTATGCATTCCTCTCTCCCCATCACACCTCTGGGCTGGGAGGCAGCATGAACTCTCTCCTGTTGGATGGGACAGTGCCTTTGTGAATGTGTCCTGCTCTATTAAGAATAACACCATGGTGGTGGTGAGTTTTTTTTAGGAACTGATTGTTCTGGAGCAGTGGAGTGCAAGACATGGGGGGAGGCGGCACCAGTGCAGCCAAGTAGAAAGTAATGAAATGGAGCCTGAGCGAGCAGGATGGAGGGGAAGGGGCAGAGTGACAGCATGAAGGAGAATCTGTGGTTCACCTTCAATCAATCCCTGCCTTGCCGGGGTTCTCGCAGGCGCCCATGTGCACCTGAGCGTGCGCGGGCAGGAGCAGAGGCAGCGCCCTGTCAGGAGCTGTTAGGAAATACATTTGTCACCAGCGGGGCAGGGACCGGAGCGAGGGGAAGGAGGCGGCCGTCAGCGGGGCCTCTGATTTATTGATGGCTTTGGATCGCTCCTGTCTTGGGAAGAGCTCGCCTAGGGGGATGAGTGGCAAGGTGTGGAAGGAGTGAGCCCAAGTGTGGTATTTGTGGCTCCTGCACCTTATTAACTGCTCCCAGGGGCTGCTCATCCCAGAGAGGGTCTTCATCCATGTCCCAGCAGAGCTGGATGGTGGAATTTGCCCCCATTAATAGTTCCCCCAGGTTAGCAGGAGTTGCAGCTGAAAAATATCTGTCCCATGGGGACCTGGTTTAGTGGTGCTGGGTTAACAGTTGGACTTAATGATCTAAGAGGTCTTTTCCAACCTTACTGATTCTATGACTGTTCCTCTCAGGAAGAGTTTCATTGGTGTATTTGCCCTCCTGGCCAGCTGCTTTCTCCTGCTGCCACTGGTTTACCTGTGGATTCTGGTGGCTTCTCTGAGCTCGCTGAGGACATGTCTCTCTGCACCCACTCTATTTTCATGGAGTCTCACTCCCACTTCCAGTGTGTGATCTTCCTCTTGCAGACTCTGCTATCTGTCTTCAAAGCTTTTCTCCCTCAGAAGTTTGAGCCCCTGGACTCCTACCTGTGTATTGTGTTCTTCAAACGTGGCTTAGTGTCTTTCCAAAGAAGAGCTCCCATGCTTTGGAAAGCTGATGGCTTTGTGTAGCCTTTGGAGAACTGTGCATGATAAGGGAATTAACTGGTTCTACCACAAGCTTTTGTCTTCAAGAGCAAATTCTTGGCTGTAATGTGACAGCACTAAAAATGCCATTTCCATCATCTTGTGAGTGTGACAGTGGGTAGGTGATCCACTGGTGAGATAAGAGATGAACATTGTGCTTTGGGCAATAAGGGCGTGATGAAGGTTGGGAACTTGTTCTGGACGTGGATGAGGTGCACACAACAGGCTTCCAGCTGTTTGTACTTCCCAGAAGTCTTAGATAACACAGGTGCATTTTTATCCATGTAGGTTCCCTTCCTTTCTAGGTTTGGAAGAGGCTGCTGAGCTCTGAAGCTCCCCGTATCAGTGTCTTCATGGCAGTGCCCACCATCTATGCCAAGCTGATGGAATATTACGACAAGCATTTCTCCCAGCCACAAGTCCAGGATTTCGTGCGGGCCTTTTGCCAGGAGAACATCAGGTGGGAGAGCAATGCCCCTGTGGGGAGGGGCTGCTGGTGCCTGGGTGTCCCTACCATGGATCCTCCAGGTTTTCCTTTTAGCACCAGCTCTTTCAGTGCTGGTTGTTGTGCCTTAGTGTCTCTTTGACAAGAACAAGGGTGACATTATTTAATTATGAGCCACTCTTGCATGGTAAAGCCAGAAGGGGCTCGTTTTCTGTGTCACCCTGTGTAACACATGGCTGAGGACTTTGTCCTGCAGCCCAAGCTTGTATTCCAGGACCTGTTTTAGGAGACTGTCCTGTCTTAACTTAAACCCCATATCAGACAGAACATGTGAGGAACATCTTTGATACCGGTTAAAAGGCTTTTGGGGTTTCTGTCTTAAGGTTTTATGTAGGAGCAGACTTTATGTGACCCTGTTAGGCTGCAAATTCCCTGAAGCAAAGGAAATCTTGGATACTCTCTTACCTGGTCTTTCCCTGTGCAGGTTAATGGTGTCAGGCTCAGCAGCTCTGCCCGTGCCTGTCCTGGAGAAGTGGAAGAGCATCACTGGGCACACCTTGCTGGAGAGGTATGGGATGACTGAGATTGGGATGGCGCTTTCTAA
Organism: Corapipo altera; assembly: GCF_003945725.1. Taxonomy (NCBI): domain Eukaryota; kingdom Metazoa; phylum Chordata; class Aves; order Passeriformes; family Pipridae; genus Corapipo; species Corapipo altera. The sequence continues at coordinate 4,568,730 of NW_020884894.1, read as the reverse complement.
CCCTTTGCATGGAGTCCGTGTCCCAGGTAGGAGTCTCCAGAGGGTGCCCACTCACTGTTTGGAGGTGTGCTAGGAAGTGGTTGTGGGTTTTCTCTGCACAGAGCATATACATGAGTGAGGAGCAGGCTACAAGGATGCTCATGGGGGAATTGGCCTTGGGAAGCCAGGACATGTATGTTTGGGAAGTGGCTGGTTGTTCCTTGGGATCAAAGCTGTGTGTGCAGAGCTCACAGTGGTGCCCACTGGCCTGGGCAGCCAGGTTGGCAGAGTCCATATTGGTGCTTTATTGCTTCCAAAATCATAGTGAATTGAAGCACTGGGACTGTTTCTTCAGCTCCCGCTCCCTGGAGCTGTATTTCTGTGTGGTGTCACACAGGATTCTCCACACAGCAGTGCTTGTCCAACCCATCAGTGCTGAACACTTAAAATAGGATGTCTGCTCACTCTTATTTTAGAGCCTGTTTCTTGCCTCTTAAGGAATTAGAATTGTCACACTTTGGTGTACTCTCTGGTCCTGTTCTCTCCTTGTCCTCCCCCCCTTCTCTTAGCTACACTTTGTGACTCCTCTTGATATCTGTACTTCATGTAACCTAGAAATAAATTGATCTGAACATTACAAATATAAAATGCCCCCACCCTCCCCTGGTTGGAGCATGGCCATCTGTGTGCTAAGCACCCACCCCATGCCACCTGCCTCCCCACACACTGTCTGTGCAGGCATGGCACCATATGCAGCCTTTTGGGGGGCGTGGGGGGCTGTCCTGGGTGTCACAGATTCCCACAGCACCTCAATCCCATGGGATGCAGAAACTGGACCTTGCAGGATTCACACAGGGAAAAGGGAAGCCACAACTCCCCCTCACTGACTCCTCAACCTAAGAACAGCTTGAAATACAAACTCTATTTTACTTTTGCAGAGTAACTCGCATTCCCCCACTCCATCTCAGGCAGTTTTCTCTCCCTCCAGAAGCTCCATCCCTGCAGGCAGGAAGGGAAGCAGACAGGGAAACAAAATTCCCACCTGCATTAGCTTGGACTGTGAGCCCTGCACTGCAGGGTGGCGGTGCAGAGATCATTCCAGTGTCCCTGTGGCCTGGTTATATTTGCTTTTTATTGATCTTCAGGAGGGGAAATAAGTGGAGGCTCAAGAAATTTCCCAGGGATTAAAAAAGATGGGAAATAAGACTGGCAAGACAGAAGTTGGCACCCAGACAGGCGGCTCCTGCCCCAGAGCTGGGTGGCTGTGTTCCTGAGACATCATCCCTGAGGATATTGGGGTCTGCAGGGGACCTGGGGTTAAATCCTCTCATGCAGCCAGAGCAGAGGGGCGGGGGACTGTCACTCCAGCCCTATGCAGAGGCTCCTGTGGCCCCGAGAGGAAAGAGAAGCATCTCGTAAAGGTGTGGATCAGCAAGAGACCGTACAGAGAGGAGGCTATAATTGAATAGGCTTGATTAATTTATTTCAGGCAGTGTCAGCTGGGAAGCAGATGGGTGAAGCTGAGGCATAATTTACTGGAGCTGTGAAAAAGCTTTTGATCTAGTGCCCTGTTAGAGGCTGGGCTGGGAGGTCACCACGTACCACAGAGCATCCAAGTCAAATGTGATGATAGGCTGGGAACAGAGGACATTTGTCAGAGGATTTCTCCTGGAGTGGAAGCAGCACATGCCCTTCTCTACTGCTTTGACCTGTTGGAGAGGGTCCAGAGGAGGCCACCAAGATAATTAGAGGGATGGTGCACCTCTCCTATGAGGAAAGGCTTAGAGAATTGGGATTGTTCAACCTGGAGAACAGAAGCTTTGGCATGACCTAATTGTGGCCTTCCAGTGCCTGAAGGGAGCATGCAAGGAACATGGACAGAGACTATTTACAAGGGGCTGGAGTGACAGGACAAGGAGGAATGGCTTCAAACTGAGAGTAGGTTTAGATTAGATATTGGGGAAAATTTCTTCCCTGTGAGGGTGGTGAGGCCCTGTCACAGGTTGCCCAGAGAAGCTGTGGCTCCCCACCCCTGGAAGTGTCCAAAGCCGGGTTGGACAGGGCTTGGAGCAACCTGATCTAGTGGAAGGTGTCCCTGCCCATGGCAGGGGGTGGAACGAGTTGAGCTTTAAGGTCCCTTCCAACCCAAACCATTCTATGATTCTTGAGCCTCTGAGCAGAGATCCTGGGGCTTCCCTTGCCCGCTTCCACCTGCTTGGTGTGGCTGGGGAAGGGTCAAGTCCTCAAACCCTACTCATCCTGCTGATGTCCCCACTGGTGTCACTAGCAGCATGGCACTTCACCCACAGCACAGGTCTGAAGGGGCATGAAGGAGAATGTGGGGGCTTTAATTTTCGGAAGAAACAAAGATGAAAGATTTGAAAGATAAATGTTTGCTTGTATATGGTTAAAACCCTGCTTAAAATGCCTCTGTTTTCACCAGCTCTCATTCTAATCCCCCCTGGTGCTGTTACTGTGAAGGGAGATGAATAATTCATGGCCGGAGAATGCCTCACTGGGCCTAATCACCACTTTAATTGGAGGTTTAGATCAGAGGCAGCTAATAGCTCCTACAGCGGGGACTCCGTGTATTGTTGACAGTGAGATCGTTGAGTGCCTTATCGTTGGCCTGTTTCAATTCTCCCAGGACACCGAGGCACATAACAGCACCGAGGTACCCAGATACCGAAGGACACAGACCACGGGGCCAATTAAATTTATCTGGGAAGAGCTGACAACTTTTTTAAACAGAGGAGAACTGGTGAAAGAATAATAGTGTCACTCCTTCCTGCCCGGAGCCCGGCTAGTGCCACCTGCGCCGACACCGCGGGCATGGTGCCAGCAGCTCCTAACAGTCAGAAGCCTGCAAATTGGAGAGAGCTGGAGGGAGCAAGAGGGGAAGGAGCAGGGATTTCTCCCCAGTTTCCACTCAGGATTATGTCTAGGGACAAAAGGAAGCCAGTGCTAAGTGTTGACACCCTGCTGATCACCCCCGATTGTGGTCACGCTGAAGCTAGGACATCCAATGCTGTTCCTTTGGGAATGGGCTCAACCTTCTCTTGACCTGTTGGAGTTGGCACAGTGTGTATTTTGATGTGGTGGGTGAGCCTGGGAAGCTCTAGTCATTGTTTTTACATGAATTTTATTAGTACTGTCAGGTTTGTGTAGTTCTAATCAATGATATGAGCTTTTCAGCCTTTACAGATGTTGAATTCCAAGTTTGTAATTTTTCCTAAATACCAGAAAACCTTTTCCAGACCCAATATAAGGAAGCAGCTCTCCACCAGGGACTTGTTTTACATGTAGATTTTTGCTTTAGCCAAGTAGGAAACAAATTGGTGGAGCTGTATCTGTAACTGTGATCTGAAAACACTGTGTGGGTAACACGTCACTTCTCCATGGCTTAGATTTGCCAGCACTGTGCTGAGCTTTGGTGTTTCCTTCTCAAAGACTAATCCTTGAGTCTTGCTGCCTATGAATTGCTCCATGACATTTCCATGCTGAAGTCAGCAGCTTTCATCCTGGGAAGAAGGATCTTCCAAGAAAGGCATCCAGCTGATCTTGATTTGAAAAATTCCAAGTCTGTGAGAGCCCATGGCAATTCCTTCTCTGGTTTATGCTCCCTCCGTGAGCTTTCCAGGACAGACTTTGTAGTGTCTGCCCACTGTTAGGTGCCACGTTTTGTGAGCAGGTAGAAGTCTGTTCACCCAAGGCATTTTTCACCCTGGAGAAACCGTTCCCATAGAAGTCTAGAAGGCGGATTCAACAAGCTTCCATGCAACACTGATCGTGTTTTCCATGACTTGTTGTCTGCTTTGAGGTCTCTTGGAGTCTCTCGTAGCAGGTTTCAAATACATATGGTGTGATTTTTGGGGCTGGCCTGTGCAGAGCCAGGAGTTGGACTTGATGATCCTTGTAGGCCCCTTCCGACTCAACTATTCTGTGATTCTCTGATTCCATAAATACCTCAACATGGCACCTCAGGGCACTTCTGGCTCATGGCTCCCTCTTCACCCTGCTGCAACCCTCTGTCTCAGGCTTTTGGCAGTGTCTGGCCAGGAGATGGGAGCAGCCCACGCAATGCTGGTGGTGAGAGAAGGAAGGACCTGACTGTGTCTTGGCTGACCTGAATGCCGGAGGCAGTTCCGAGCAGAGCAGACACGGATCACAGAGCTGCCACGTCGCTTTCTGTTTATTTCTTGCCAGATTTGCTAATTGTTCGGGTAGTTTTGCTGCAATAAAATCTCACTCCCTCATAGCCCATCTGCTCTTGGCTCATCCTGCAGGGATGCCATAAATCTGGGCTACGACGACATATCTATTTCCATGGCAACTGACCAATGTAGCAAACAGAATCATGATGTCACGGATAGCAGATCTCCAGGGCTTGAAGAGGAGAATGAGACCAGGATAAGGAAAGTGTCACTTGAACCCAAATGCCTGAAATAGAGGTGACAAGGGGAAGACAGCACTGAGCTCCAGGTCCTGCACACCCTGCTGTAGGGACTTCTCAAGGTGAAGCTGATCCTGGCAGACTTGGAAAGCACCAACTGGAGAAAAATTGATCATCTTCAGGGAGAAAAATTGGTCATCTCTTCAAATAAAAAGCACACTTACCGGTTCTAGAATCATAGAATCCCAGAATGGTTTAGGTATCACCATCCAGTAGCACCCCCTGCCATGGGCAAAGACACCTTCCACTAGACCAGGTTGCTCCAAGTCCCATCCAACCCTTGAACAATTGCAGGGATGGGACAGCCACAACTTCTCTAGGCAACCTGACAGGGTAGAATTTCTTCCCACTATCCCATCTAACCCTGCCCTCCTTCAGCTTAAGGCCATCCTCCCTTTTCCTGTCACTCTGTGCCCTTGTGAAAAGTCCTTCTCAAATTTTCCAGTCCTCGTGAGCCAGAGGTTTCTGTGAGCTGTTGTCCCTCTCCCTGCTCACAGGGGGTGAAGGTCGCAGGCCTCATTTTGCCACAAGAGCCGTCTTGTGCCACTGAGATGCCGAGCGAGCCCTGCTGAGCCAGCAGATGCCCACAGCTCCTGGTTGCTGCTGAGCCCATCAGACAGGTCACAGGAACAAAGCTGCCCTTTCTGCTGAGCTTTGAGGTGCTCCCCAGGAAGAGCAAGCCCTAAACCAGGGGGTGGGAATGCTGCAGGTTGGTCACAAAACCATCTTGGAGCTCAATAGCCGACAGTGTGTCAGCTTCCCTGGCTTTGAAAATTGAAACCTGTGGAAGAATGGTGTGGTTTTGATCCCTGCTTTTCTCCTGTGATGTTTTCTATACAGTGTATTGATGTCTCCTAAAACTGAGATAATCCCTTGCAATTCTCACACTGTTAAGCCTTTGCCTCCCCTGTCAGGTTCAGACTGTAGAGGAGCCACCGGAGTAATCACTGTGCTCTTTCTTTTCACAGCTTTGTGTAGGTTTCATGGTGCTTTTTTTTAAAAAAAAAAAAAAAAAGAAACAGCTTCATTACTGAGCTACGAAGCTGTGCTGAAGTCTTCAAAGACTGGCCAAGAGAGACTGTTCAGGGCTGGAGACACATTTGTTTTCCGAGGCATTTCCAGCACTGCCTGCTCAGCGAACAACAGCATATTGCACCGTCGTGACATTTGCATGCAGACACACGATGTGATCGAAGCCTTCCTGAAGGGTAACCCCCTGCTAGGAAGTTCTTTAGTGCCAGCACAGTCTGCAGATGCCATTGATAGACGAGCAGCTGCTCTTTCGCATCCTTGATTTTGTGATTTCCCAGAGGCTGTCCACTGTTCCCACCTTGTTTCCCTCTGTAGGTTCCGTGGGCACCCCTCTCCCAGGGGTGGAAGTGCGCGTTGCCACCGAGACCTTGAAGAATGGGGCTCGTTCCTACACCATCCACGCTCAGGGGGATGAGAACAGCACACAGGTAGTACTCAGCCATGTTTGTTTCACTTTGAAAAGGTCTTCACTCATGGAAGGTTTTCTCCTTCCCAGCCCTCTGAAACCTCGAGGACTGAGGCTTCCACTGCTGTAATTCCCAGGGAGTCAATTATGCTATTTAAAGGGTTTTGTATTCTTTTTCTGGGTTACTGTAGCCATGGTACTTTATGGACTGAACAAGTACTGACCACTGAATCATAGAATCATGGAATGGTTTGGGTTGGGAGGGACTTTTCAAGGTCATCTGGTTCCACTCCCCTGCCATGAGCAGGGATACCCTTCCGCTAGCCCAGGTTGCTCCAAGCCCCGTCCAGCCTGACCTCGAACACTTCCAAGGATAGGGCAGCCACAGCTTCTCTGGACAACCTATTCCTGTCCCTCACCACTCTCCCAGGGAAGAATTTCTTCCCAATATCTCATCTAAATCTCTTTCAGTGCGAAGACCTGGTCTAGTGGGATGTCCCTGCCTGTGGAATGAGATGAGCTTTAAGGTTCCTCCCAGCCCAAACCATTCTGCGATTCTGTGATTGGTGGCCTTGGGGATTGCATTCATTTTGAAACAGCACTGGGGGAAACCCATCAGGTTTCCATGAAAATCCAGCTCCATGCTGAGCTCCAGCTGCCGCATGATGTCTGCACCTGCAGTTCTGGTATCAGAAGTTGGATATCTGGGATTGGGATACATGATCTACCCCCATCCTAAATATCTGACTGCAGAAGCAGCCCAGCCCAGGGCTGGTCCAGGCTGTCCTGCTACCTCAGTCCTTTCTCTTACCACACAAATAGCTGAACAAGGTCTGCATTCCTGCCACATTCCCTCATTGTGGGTGCAGGTCGTGTCACTCCGTCAGATCAATCCCCAGGTGATGTCCAGGCTCGGCTGAGCAGATAAATGTGTGTGTGAGAGAAATTACAGCCGTGTGGCTGTGTGGGTGGGAGACAGGCAGGCGTGAGATTCAACCTGAAATACGTGGCTTCACTCATTCCTCTGGGGAAATTGCTTCTCATCCAGCCACCTACATGCCGAGGGTTTGAAAGGAGCTCCCAGCCTATGCAGGGTGTACAGAGACACTACTGGGGTAAGCACTGATGAAAGGCTCAAGAAAACCTTTTATTCTCTAAATTCTCTGTGCTAGCAGGTGGAGGAAGCAGCAGGACCACAGGCAGCCCCGTGGGTGTGTTGTGCTCAGGCTGGGGCAGGTTGTGTTCCATGTTCTGATACTGTATGAGTGCTAGGTCTCACCCCAGACATGTAAAACTAGCCCGGGAGAGGGATGAGAGGGGCCACTCTGGCCAGGGATTATGGCTTTTATTAAAAAAAAAGGTTTTCTGCTCTTTCCTCTGTGTCGCTGCCACAGCAGTGACACACCACAGTGTGGCTGAACAGTGGGCAAAGCAGGAGACTCACCACATCCTATTTTTGTCACTTCCCTGGATGGGTGTTATGTTTCACAGGTTTGTCCCCTCATCCCAGAGTTAGCTCTTGGCCTTTTTTTTTCCACTGTGTGGAACTGAGACATGAAATATAACATGTCCCTTTTAATAATGATCCTGTAATGCTTTTTGTCCCCTAAGGGATCTCTGGGCTCTTTACAGATTAGGTCTCAGACATGAGAATACCCAAAGTGCAGCTACTTCCAGGATGAAATGTGGATGTTGTTCTACTGAATTATGAGAGGAAAAAAAATGAGATGTTATTTTTCTGCTCAATACTCCTTCCCCTTCCTTCTCATTGCATTGAGTGACCAGAGAAGGGGAGCCCAGCTGACCTGTGTCTGATACTGGAAGCCCATCATCCCCTCAGGCCTTCAGAGAGCTGAGATTCGCATAACTCTTCTCTTTTCCCTGGCTTCAGGCTGCTGGAGTTTATTTTTGGGACAGAGGAATTACCCTTTTATCCCGGCCATTTCTCACATACACCCTACACGCCCCAGTGTAGGTGGCTGAGGTCTATACCCGTGTCTCACACTGGTCCCAGGAGTTCCCAACAGCTTCCAGGAGCTCCCACCAGCTCTGGTGTTGGCTCCTCGCCCCTTGCTGATGGTTTGCTTTCCATCAAGGTTTCCTTTGGGGATCTTTTGAACATTGTGGTGAATTCTTAAGTCATCAGTCAGGGAGGGTGTGGGGAGGTGGTAGTTTGCCTCTGGGTGTTGGCTAGTGGGTTGGTTCCTCTCTGAAAAGCTGTCCCCATCTCACCCACCATTCCCCTTGTCCCAGCTTAACTGGGATTTTCTTCAGGCTGAAGGGAGAAAAATGGTCCCATCTGTTTCAGGCCACCCTAGGAGACAGTGGCTGGCTGGGTACCTCCAGGACATCCACAACATTTCCAGAAGGAGAGCCAGCTGCCTCTGTCCCTGGGATTGTCACAAGGTGGGAAAAACAGTCACTGTTCCCAGTGTGTCTTGGCACAGGCGGATGTGTGGAGATGTCAGAAGTTTGGGTTTTATATGCCCTGGGCATGCAGTGTTACTTTCCATGGCGTGGCCAGGCAGGCAGGCAGGTGGTGACACCCCTCTGCTCCCAGGGATGCTATAATTCCACTGCCTCACACCTGAGGTCCCGGGCAGAGCCTCACCTGCTGCCTGTCCCTGCCCCGAGACGCGGCTGCTGGCACTGTGTGTGCATCATGCTTGGTTAATAATTCATGTCAGCAGAGAGTACGTCAGTGGAATTTATTTAAAACAAGGAGGATCTGACAGTCCGAGTGCTCATCACGCTCCACCAGTCAAAGGCCTGACTTTGTTTAAATCAGCTCCTCCACAGCGGAGGGGATGTCCCTGTGATGGGAAGATCCAGTTTGTGTCACCCTGCCTGTGCCACTGGATAACCCTGTGGCCTTTTCCTTGCATATTATGAGAAGGATGAACAAATCCTTCCTCGCTCCCTTGCAGGAAGGCTCTGAGCCTTACGGAGTGTTGGTTGAGGGCCGGGAGGTCCATGGTGTGGACCTGGCAAAGGCAGAGAGGTCCTGGTGGGAGGGCTGATGGTAGAACTGGTGACAGTTGGAAATGGCTGGAGGTGAGTCAGGGGAGGTTTAGGTTGGATATTCCCTGAGAGGGTGGTCAGGCACTGAACAGGCTCCCCAGGGCCACAGCACCAAACCTGTCTGAACTCAAGAAGTATTTGGACAACACTCTCAGGCACGAAGTGGGATTGTTGGGATGTCTTGCACAGGGCCAGGAGTTGGACTCGATGATCCATGTGAGTCCCTTCCAACTCAGGGTATTCTGTGATTCGGTGAGGGTGAACACTGTGGGGCTGATCCAGTGGGATGCTGAGCACGCCGGTAGGAGTTGGGCTCCAAGCCATCTCTTCCCACCAGGCTGCTGTGAGCAGGTGATCTCCGTACTGGGGGTGAGGCACATTGTCAGGGCAATCTGTGAGGCGTTCACACCTCAGCTGTGCCATGCAGACCCTCCTGACTGTGAGCAGAGCACGCCTGCCTTTGCCAAGGGAATTGTTTGTGGAGCCTCGCGAGGTCACCGCCTTCCCCGCTTGTGTTGGGCTCGAGTTCCTGCCTTCTGCTCCCTCAACAACAGACTCTCTTCGAGCTGTTTTTTCCCCACTAACACAGTCTCTCCCATTAGACTGGGGCGTTGAGCCCTTTCCTTTCGCGCCATCACCCTTTGGACACGTGATATCCAAACAGGAGCGCGGTGGTGCTGGGGAAGGCGTGTGGGTGGCAGGAGCAGGGAGGTGGGGAGTGTTTCTGCTCTGCCATCCGGGAACTGCCTGAGCTGGCAGCAGGGGACTGCTGTAATTTGCAAAGCTGGTTCCTGGCACACCCTGAAGATCAATAATCTACTTAGCTGAAAGTTTGCTGGATCTCTGTTCTTCCCTTCATTTTCTCCCATGCCTTGATTAGAGTGCTGGATTCCTTTCACACGCGTGCTCCAGCCCTTCAATCTCCTCACATCTCATGAGCCCTGTGCTCCGTTACATCGCAGTTCAGGTTTTCAACTGGATGTTTCTGCACCTTGAGCTGCAAGCTGGTTTCCCGAGCTACACATGGATCAGGCTGTTGGCCATGCCCAGCCTGAGGCTGCTCCAGCCGGGTGAGATCCCCTCACTGTTCTGTCTGTTCCAGCCAAGGATGCACAGCAGCCTGGGGACACCTGTGACAGGACAGCGTGGGCAGGAGGTGACAGTCCCACTGGACTCACAGTGCCTGCCCTGACAGTGTCCCTACCTCCTCCCTGTGCAGGAGTGTGGGGACAGAGAGCCTGATCCCCTGGGAATGCTGGGAGAAGTGCTGGGAGAAGTGCTTCCCCTCTAACACATCCCTGGGGAGCAGAGGTGTGGAAGCAGATGTCAGGAACAGTAACTTTGCCTGTTTTGAGTCATCCCAGATCTTGCTCCTGGAACCACTTGCATCCGAAGCAGCTCCTAAACTTTTCAGCTACCCTAAGCAACTCTCTGTTGAGTCTGTCAGACCATTTAGGCTCAATAATCCTTACCCACAGCTCTGAATGTTTTTTCCCCTGTTTTTTTTTCCCCTGTTTTTTTTTCCCCTTATTTTTTGGAGCCCTTCCCGTGGCTCCAGTGCCCAGGAAAGGGTTACAGCTCTCCAGTGCTGAACGTTTGAGTTTGCTTTGTTCAGTGCAATGCATATTTCATACGCTCAGCTTCCCAGCTGGCAGAGGCCTGGAAACCCTGCAAGCTGTCGGGTATTGTCTCTCTCCTTCTTTAGTTGTTTGTTTGTTGGATTTTTTTGGGTTGTCATTTTTGTTGGATTTCTTTTTTTTTTTTTAATCTCTTCCAAATTGCTCACTCGCACGAAAGCCAAACCCCAGCCCCTGACAATGGGGGTCTCTCAGTAGATAAATGGTTTCACAGCTGTATCCAACACAGGGCTGTAGCCAGGGCTTTTATGGCGAGTGATTTCCTTGTGACCGGGCTGCGAAGGGAGCTGTGGGGACGGATGGGTTGCAGGCGCTGGCAGCAGGAGGACGCTGTGCCATGGGCTTTGCTCCCCCCTCCAAAGGTTGTAATTATCTCGTTGTTTATCCATATGCAAGCTGTCGTCCTGGACAGGAACGGCTCGGCTGTGGCCATCGCTCCCGAAAGCCACCAGCATTCCCTGGCCCCTCCTCCCATGCCCCCTGTGTCTCTGCCATCTGCTCCCAGCTTGCTGCTGGTTGGCAGCGCCTCGGCAGGGCTGCGGGCGCTGGGGGCAGCTGGCACTGTCACGGTGGTTGTGACTGGAGGTCTTGGCATTGATGTCCCTGTGGAGCGGACCAGGAGCGACTCCACCTTGCTCATGCTCATCCAAGATCTCTGGAGAACCGTGGGGAGGTGCTCGGTCACCACTGAGCTGCCGGGATTGTCTTGGAGGCTTCCTCCAAGGACTGGGCACCCCATGGCTGCTGCCCGTGGGTGGTGTGGATGTGGGTACTTGACACCCCTCTGGGGCAGGTCCCATTTGGAGGTGCTGTTGTACATGCATCTCTGTGGGATTTCTCCTCATCCATCCAGGTAGTCTGAAACAGCTGGTGCGACTGTACCAGGCTCTTTTCCTGTATATAGCTCCTGAGAATGGAGATAAGCACATGCCAGCCGTGCCTGGCATTCCTGAAAATGGCCAGGGATGGACTTGCTGGTGGGGATGTGACTGCCTGGCCGAGGGAATCCTGTCTGGCCCAGAGGAACAACCAAAGGAACACCTGCTTTTTCCTTTCCTATCCTGATCAGGCTTCAGCCTAAACCGGTTTGTACTTTGTCCTCGGTGCTCCTACACTTCCATAAAATCTCCAGTTTTTCACCTGTTCTCTTGTCCCTGCTGCATCCCATCCTCATATTCTGGTATCTCAATGGTGGACCTTACCTCCAGCATCCCAGTTCTATCTCCCATGAGCAGCTTGCCCTCAGCCTCTGATCAGGTAGTGTGGGGAATGCGTTGTTGAAGGCAGCCTGGGTTAGATCTGCTGCTTTTCTTCTATCTGCAGCTCCAGCCCTGAGGGTTTCTGGCACAATCCACCTTTGGTAAACTCATGCTGCATTTTTTCCCATTTTCCATTTGCCTCTGCTTCTTCCAAAACCTCCTTCCAAAGCCCTCACAGTGCTGGACACTGCACTTGTGTATGTTCCAGTTATCGTTTTTGTTTCCCCATATTCCTCTCATCTCCTCAGAAGCCTGTTTTGTGTCCTGCCCGACTAATTCAAGTTTCTTCACTTGGTTGCCCAGGCTGCTTTTGTTACTGTATAAACATTTTAGCTGCTTCTCATTGATCACATCCAGTTCCTTGGTCAACTCAGTCAGTAATTCCATTCTCAGATGTATTTATATCTCCTTCCTTCTTTCTCTCTGCCCTCTGATTATTTTTGCTTAATATGTGGCCATAGCTCTATTTTATTTCTTCCTGGTAATAAAAGTGGAGGCAGAGATTACTTTAGCATCATGTCCCCTTATTTCTCAGCTGAAGACTCTTCTCACACAGGCAGACTCGATCCCAGGAGAATATTTCCTTGCATATTGAAGTTGAATCTGTATGTCAAGAAGAACCCTCTTTCCACAAGTGTTTCTCGTGTTAAACTCGCTTTTGTCACAGCACCCTCAGAATCTTTATTAATCTCTTTATTACTGTTTTGTGCTTACATAGAATCCCAGAATGGTTTGGGTTGGGAGGACCTTAAAGCTCATCTTGTTCCACCCAGTGCCATGGGCAGGGACACCTTCCACTAGACCTTTCATCTTCATAGCTGAGGGGAGACTTGCGATGTCTGTGGGAGAGCCCTGGATGTGGCAGGGAGATGCTGAACTAGAGGCAGAAGAAAGGGGGGCAGTCTTCCAGAACTCCTCTGGAGTTCTTCCAGCCAAGGGGAGGAGGCACCAGCCACCAGAGTAGCTCAGCACAAGGAGCAATTAGAGGTTCTGGGGCAGTCCCAAGCTCATCACAGCCTCACAACCTCCACTTTTAAGGGAGGCTGATGGAAACCAAAACAAAGGTGGGCCACTAATTAAATAGTTCCCTGGTCCTCTGCCTGCCCCGAGCACAGACTCAGCACGGGCGTCATGAGGTCACATCGGGAGCCTTCCCCTAACGAGGAAAGCGGAGGGAGAGGGAGGATGTGCTGACATCTCACCTCGTTTATTATCTGGTGAAGCCTGCAAACAAGAGGGATGAGAACAGCAGCAGGGAGAGCTGTTGGCGTCTCTGGAATAGTGTTACACGTTTAATTTATGGTGTTAATATAGATAAGAAGTTTTGTGTCTGTGGAACAACTGCGGGGAGGACTGACCTTTCCCAAACTTGGGTTGTTTTCTGTGGTGCTTTTGGGATCATCTGGAGTTAATCAGTTCTGTAACTTTCAAAAATCAGTATTGCCTAAAAATATAGACAATCACTTTTGTTTTCAGTGGAGCAACATTTGCTGTAAGTAAAGGGTTGGGTTGTTTGAAAATAAGTTTCAGTGTTCCAGCTCCACTGTGCACGAGCCTTGCTTTTAAATTTATAACCCTCCAAAATGAAAAGTAAATGGATTGTGTTATTCCCAGCCCTTTTATAAAAGTTAACATTGCAAAAACAGATGTGAAATGTGGCCTCATAGATTACAGCCTGGGCTTGGGGTTTTTAGGTTGGGGGTTTATTTTTTCCTTGCTCTCCCCGTGCTGTGTCCCCAAGGAACAGAAATCTGCCTTTTTCCAGCAGGAGGAAAATTGTTCTGTGTCTAAATTACCTCCTGCTAGGCTTGTGCAGGATGCTGCAGGACATGGAGCTCCGAGGAACAATAATGCCATGACAAAAACATGCAACTTAGCAGGGAATTTTTAATTAGGAATGTGCAGGAGAGTTCAGATTGCCTGGGAATTTGGTAATGCTCTAGCAAACCTTGCAGCCCTAGGACATCCATTCCAATATGGCCCAGGGAGACAGTGATTAAAAGGCACTGTCAAGTGGGTTATTGGTCTCCAGCTTCCTTTTAGGAGGCAGGTGGGCATGTCCTCACCTCCCTCAGTACCCACCATGCCAGTTCTGGATGTGGCGTGATCTCCTGGTCTGGAAAAGCAGAGTCTGGGCAAAGCCTGGAGCTTCCCTGCTCTCTCCAGGTCAATGGGGGCTGAGCTGTTGGATGCTGTGTTTACCCTGGAGAAAAAGAGGCTCAGGGGGGACCCTTCTAACTCTCTCTAACTCCCTGACAAGAGGGTGGACAAGGCTCTGGGCCACCAAAGTCTTGAAGGGGTGAGTGAGAGGTCTCTCGAGAGGCAGGGGTGTGTCTGGAGGTGTTGGTGGCAAGTAAGCTCCAGCAGTGGTGTGTTGGGAGCATGGTAGAGCATCCGTGCTCTGCAGCCCAACCCTGGAGTACAGAAGGGAGCTGGGTCAGTCCTTCAGACTTTGTTATATCGTTTTCTGTGCTCTAGTACGTTTAAAAAACCCCAGCAAACACCAGAAAATAGTTACTTCTCTGGGAGAACTGCTAAAAGGACTCCATCATTTCCATAAACCTCACACGTATAAATTATTGTCTTTATTAGTCACTTAAGTGCTCAGTTGCTTAATTATTTTGATCACAGTAATCATTTATTTACAAGATGGGGAAAAATGCCAAGCAATTCCAAGCCGAGCAGTGCATTCGGGCTGTGGCAGAGGAGGCAGGGCTGCAGAAACTTTTCCTTCCTCCCAAGTCTAAATGCTTTTCCTTCATGGAGTCACAAAGCCCCTTTTAAGGTCCCTTCTGAGAGATGATGCTCTGAACCACAGCCTGTGGTGCTCACCCAGGAAAGAAGTTCAGCAAGGCCAAGTGCAGGGCCCTGCATGTGGATTGGGGCAAACCCAAGCACAAACACAGGCTGGGTAAGGAATGGATTGAGAGCAGCCCTGGGGAGAAGGATTTGGGGGTTTTGGTGGAAGAGAAGCTCAACATGAGCCATCAGTGTGTAGTGGGACCCAGAAATCCACCTCCCCTCCCTGCCCTCAGCTGATCCCACAGCGTGGGCAGCAGATGAGGGGGGGACTCTGTCCCTCTGCCCTGCTCAGGTGAAATCCCACCTGCAGTGCTGCCTCCAGCTCTAGGGCCCAACATCAGAAGGACATGGAGCTGCTGGAGCAAGTCCAGAGGAGGCCATGGAGATGCTCCAAGGGCTGGAATCCCTCTGCTCTGCTGGGGATGTTCACCAGGAGAAGAGAAGGCTCTGTGAAGACCTGAGAGCCCCTTCCAGTGCCTAAAGGGGCTCCAAGAGAGCTGGAGAGGGACTTTGGACAAGGGCCTGGAGTGACAGGACAAGGAGGAATGGCTTCCCAGTGCCAGAGGGCAGAGTTAGATGGGATATTGGGAAGAAATTCTACCCTGTGAGGGTGGTGAGGCCCTGGCACAGGTTGCTCAGAGAAGCTGTGGCTGCCCCATCCCTGCAAGTGACCAAGGCTGGGTTGCATGGGGCTTGGAGCAACCTGATCTAGTAGAAGGTGTCCCCGCCCATAGCAGGGGAGTTGGATCTAGGATAACTTTAAGGTCCCTTCCAACCCAGCCCATTCCATGATAATGTGATTATTTGGAGGGGCAGGGGGAAGGAAGCATCTGGTAGAAATTATATGTGCCCCCTGAAACCTGCTGTTTGCAACCTGAAGATATTTGGGTTTTTTCCTAAAAGCCTGTCTGTCTTCCTCCCAGTTGTCAGCCCAATAACACGTTCTTACCTTCCCAACAAACCTCACCTTCCGGCTTTCTCACTGTGTCTCCCACATGTTTCTGCTTAGGAATCTGCTGTGCCTCCCCTGCTTCCCAGAGAAGGACATGCTGCTCTGAGCCTCCCTCCATAAAAGCCCCTAATTCCATTAAAGTCCATTACAAGCTCCTCTCCCGCAGTTCCCGGAGGAATGTGGGGCAGAGACCGCAAGAAAACAAATGGGCACTTTGAACAAATCCCAGGGCCGTTTGCCAAGCGGGGATTCCCAGCTCTTTACAAACCGCCCTCCTAATAAAGAGATAAAATGGGAACGGGGAAAATATGCATTTTATAATCACCCAGATTTAGTCCTTCAAAGGATTTATTACAACCTTTTATTTTCATGCGTGGAAAATGGAATCTTATCTCGTGTGCCGGCTGGGCCGGCTCTATTCTCCGGCTGGGTTTAGAGCAGGAAGCTCTCAGACAACAACCTCTAGGGCCACACTGTGCCTGGGTGTTAAAGTTGCTTGAATGCATTAAAATATGGTACTGGGAGAGGGGGAGATCTGTGCAATCAGAAATCTGATGCTTCCAGCAGCTGCTTGTGCCGTTGAACTGGTGCCTCAACACCGGGAGCCGCTGAGATTTGAGGGAGAAAGGAAACAACCACCCCAGCCGTGTGTTTCCAACCCTGCTCCCAGAGCCAGCTAGTGGGGTTTTAGCAGGGATCAGACACGAGGGGTTGTAGGAGATAAATGCCTTGAACCTTGAATTTTAATTTACGCTGTTTGTGAGCTGGTTCGCGTCCCCTCTGCCACGCTGGGGAGCGGTGCCAGTGACATTCTGAGTTCAGCAAGCAAAATCCTATTAAGATAACGTCACGGCCTTTCTGTTTTACTGTTTGCAAGCCAGCCATAACATCATTAAATTACACAACAGGGAGGTGCCTGCTGCCAAGGGGCTCTGCTCGAGATAAGATGTGGGTTGAGCCACTGCCAAAATTTGAGTTGATATGACAAGAAATTTGGAGCTGTTTCAAGGCTTGATTCATAGCAGACATCACAGAGTGCAGGTAAACATGGGGCAGGATTGGTCCCTTGGGCAGCTCAGCTGTGCAGGTATCTAGTTATCCGGCACCGTGTGGTGCCTGGGTAGGATGGGGCTGAAGGGCTTTGTAGCAGCCAAATTTCCACCTGTTCTTGTGTTCAGCGCTGCCAAGAAGAAGCCAAAGCATGTCAGGATCTGTAGGTGAAGCTCAGGGAACCGGTTGCATGTTCTTACCTCTGTCACCCCCTCCCCAGCCCTTTTGGGAGAGTTGGAAGCAGCCCAAAAACTAGGACGCTGCTCAGAGAAGTGCTTGTTTTGTGATGCCACAGCTGGACCAGCAGGAAGAGTGAGAAGACAGAGCTGCATCATAAAATTCCACATAGCCTCTACCAGCCCTGAAACCAGCCTTGCTGGTCCCTCTGCATCACCCACCCACGGCCCTGCCATGCTTGCCCGTGGAGGCTTCATGCCTGTTATGCCCTTCGTGCCTTTTCTTGAGCCCTTTGTGCCCTTTTTGTGCCCTCTCTGCATCCTTTTCCCTTTTGCTGCTGCAGGTGCAGATTTTTCTCCTGGGCTCTCTTGGACCTCAGGTTTTTCTGTGCTGTCCTGCTCATGGATAGTCTGGACTTCAGGCTCCCTTTTTCAGAACCCCTGGGGAGAACTCACCCAGCACTACCCTTACCTTGCTGTCAGTCAGTTCCTCTTTGGAATTAACAACCTTTCTCTCCTGCAGCATCTTCCAGGCAGGGAGTTGATGCCCAGCCAGGGCTCTGGGATCCCGAGTTGTGTGTGCAGAGATCCTCATGTCACGCCATCCTCCAGGACAGGACATCAGGAAGAAATTACTTAAATATTATGCCTTAAAAAGCAGTTTTCTGAGCGTTTCTCATTAGGGAGGCTTTGTTTCCATCAAAGGCTGCAGAGAGCCACAGATCCTGCCCTGCCCTGGGACTGCCTGATGTGCCAGTGCTGCTATTACTGTTTCCCTCATGGCCCTGTTTCTGGCACTGCTGATTTTCGGGGTCCCAGATGTATCTTGTCCGTGTTGCAGCAGCTCAAGTGCAAAGTGGCTCAGAAAGTGGCAGAGAATTCCCGTTACTGAGCTGTTCTCCACAGACACATGGAGCAAGTACATCCCACAGTGCCTTCCATCCCATGAGTGGCTTTGCACACCGTGGTAATGGCTGTAAACTGACAGAGAGTGGGTTTACATTGGGATATTGGGAAGAAATCGTTCCTTATGAGGGTGGTAAGGTGCTAACATGGGTTGCCCAGAGAAGCTGTGGCTGCCCCATACCTGGAAGTGTTCCAGGCCAGGTTAGACAAGGCTTGGAGCAACCTGTTTTAGTGGAAGGTGTCCCTGCCTATGGCAGGGGGTGGAACAAGATGAGCTTTAAGGTCATTTCCCACCCAAACCATTCCGTGATTCCATGATCTTCCCTGCAAAACCTTTGAGTTTAACACAGTCCCACAAGTGCTCCAACATTTGTGCCTGCTCCCTTGGCCTGTTGCAGCCTTCTAATTGCCAAGTGATGTATGTGCAGGAGATGAGACATGGTGCCATGGCAGGCAAGTCTGTGACCTTCCTGCAATTCCCCAGTTTCCATAACAGCAGGATATTTGTTTTGTTGCCATAGAAAACCTGCCTGGGCAGGTTTGCAGGGGACCACGTTGTCACTACAACTGTTGCCTTCCAGCGAACCTAAAAAGAGCTGTGTGTCTCCAAGCACAAATCAGATGGTGTTTCCTGCCACCTCCTCAGGAAAAAAATAACTGTTAGATTGACAGTTTTGGAAAGTGAAGGGTTTTGTCTGTCAACAGAGCAGGGAGCAGGGTGGCACAGGCATGAGAGCATGTCATGGGAGCACAAGAGCTGGGGTTGTTCAGCTTGGAGAAGAGAAGGCTCCAGAGCCCCTTCCAATGCCTAAAGGGGCTCCAAGAGAGCTGTAGAGGGACTTTGGACAAGGGCTTGAAGTGTCAGGACAAGGGGGAATGGTTTCCCACTGCCAGAGGGCAGGGTTAGATGTGATAATTGGGAAGGAATTCTTCCCTGAGAAGGTGGTGAGGCCCTGGCACAGGTTGCCCAGAGAAGCTATGGCTGCCCTATCCCTGGAAGTGTTTAAGGGGTCAGAAAGGACCATTTGTTTCCCAAGGTTATTTCCTTTATGTTTGTGTGTGAGAGCTCTCTCCCAGCAGCTGGAAGGCGTTGCCCTACCTGGACTGCAGTACCAGGTTAGCAGTCCTTGTTTTCATATGACACAGGTGTCTCTTTCCAGTGCTTTGGAGTATCAAAAGCACCTGGTTGAGCCACCTGAGGAAAGAGGTCCTGCAAGTGGGCAGGGTGTGGTGGAGGTTGGTAAAGGCTGGAAGACCACATGATGTTTCAGTCACCATGCTCGTTCCCAAAATGTGGTGCTGGGGGACAGGTAATGGAGAGATGCACTCACTGTGTGCCTGTCCTAGGTCACACCAGGTCTGGAGGGACAAGAAGGGGAGCTGCTCGTGAAAGGACCCACTGTCTTCCGGGAGTACTGGAACCGACCCAAAGAAACTGCAGATGCCTTCACGCCTGATGGCTGGTTCAGAACAGGTACAGGGTGGCTTCCCACAGCACCTGGCAGAGGGGAGAGGGGTACAGCAGCTCTGGTTTGGCCCACAGGGTTCCCCAGCTTCTGGGGGGGTTGGGAATTGGGAGTGGCAGCCTGGAGTGCAGGCTGGATGTACTTCCAAATGCTGGGCTCAGGAATGGGCTTTGCATATGTTGACCAAAGTGAGTCAGCCAAGTAGTGGGGGATGTTTGGGGTTCCTTGCTCCTAAGCATAAAATACCACTGCTTCATGTTTTCTGGGGTATTAAACTTTGCAAATGGGTGAGATTTAGCTTATTTACATGGGGACTGTGTCATAGGATCATAGAATCATTAACTACCAACTACAACAACTCCCTGACAGGAGGTTGTAGCAAGGTGGGAGGTCAGTGTCTTCTCCCAGTCAACCAGTGACAGGACAAGAGGAAATGGCCTCAAGTTGTGCCAGAGAAGGTTCAGGTTGGACATCAGGAGGAATTTCTTCCTGGAAAGGGTTGTCAGGCATTGGAAGGGGCTGCCCAGGGAGGTGATGGAGTCCCCATCCCTGGAGGCATCCAAGGAAGGACTGGACATAGCACTGAGTGCTTTGGACTGGATGACAAGGTGGGGATTAATCACAGGTTGACCTCGATGGTCTTGCAGGTCTTTTTCAACCTCAGTGATTTTATGATTCTCTGATTCCATGATACCCACAGCTCTGACCTCCTCATTCCCCCCTTTACTGTGTGTTAGCAGTGCCATTGTGTCAGGAGTCAAGCTGGATTTCTGATGCCTTCTGTGCAACCGTATTTATTGATGGTTCTTGAAGAAGCTGTAATTTATTATAATTGTTCTCCCAGAGCAGAGATCACTCTGCCAACCGTGTCACCACGAGTCCCCACGCCAGGCGGGTACTGCGGGCTGGGACTGGAGCACCATCACCCGACGCATGGGGTGCAGGGCAATCAGCTCTAAAAATTTTTTTAGTCAACACTCCTGATGAATATTTCAGCTGCAAAGGAATAGCGTGCATTAATTATTGCAAAGAGATGTCTTTAGGAGAAAATGATTTTGAAATTCAGTTTAATTTCATTGTAATGCGCCGCAAACAGGAAGGGAGTATGTGTGTTTAATTGGCTCTCGGGGGTAAGGCCGGGAAGATGGCATGCCTTTGTCACAGGCCATTAGTGATACAGACTGCATAATGAGGGACTACAATCAGCTCACAGCTGCCGGCTCCTACGGGGAGAGAATGATATTAAATAGAAATCAGTATAAATTAAACTTAACCCTTTCGCTAACTGAGCAAAGCTCAGAGCTGGAAATAAGGGAGGGGAGTGGAGACAGGAGGGGGGGGTTCAGGGTGGATCAGGGGGTGCTTGGCCAAGCCCCACCTGTCCAGGTGACCCCCCTGTTGTCCCCCCTCCCTTAGACAGGAGGCTTGAACTCCCCTCTCCTTCCCGTCCCCCACTCTGCCTTTCTTTCCTTTCATTCCCCTCCTCACTGCTTGCTCCGTCTCTCTCGTGGATATTGGGTCAATGTGGCTGGTTTTTTCCCAAGCCTCATTTAACCAGCAGTTCTGTGAATGAACCCTATTGCCCCTTCCTCTCCCTGCTCACCCCTGCTGCACTGGCAGCCTCTGGAGATCACTCAGAGGTGGCAAATGTCCCTGTGGTGGTAAAAAAAACTTCAGGGAATAAAAGAGGTTGTGTCCCGTCATAGCAACCGGATCTGGAGGGTGAAATACCCCTATTAAGCAGGGATAGGTGACTTTGGAGCCAAAGCCATACTGTCAGGATCCAAAAAGAGGTGCATCCTGGCCACTTACAGGCTGTAACCTGCTGTATCTGCCACTTCCAGGTCATAGAGGTGATTTAAAGGTGAGTCTGAACACCAGCACATGGTGCTCCCAGAACCCCAACAATGCCATTTCTGAATCCATACCAGCATTCTGCTGATGCCAGACTCTGGAGTGTGTCCCCACCAGTGACCTACAGGTCACGTAAAGCAGATGATGGAGTGACTGCAGGTGGTGGCCAAGTCCCCACGGCTGGAGTTTCATGGTGTTATGGAATTATCTAACCCTGCCTTCTGGCAGTGGGAAGCCATTCCCCCTTATCCTGTCCCTCCAGGCCCTTGTCCAAAGTTCCTCCTTAGCTCTCTTGGAGCCCCTTTAGGCACTGGAAGGGGCTCTAAGGTCTCCCTGGAGCCTTCTCTTCTCCAGGCTGGACACCCAGCTCTCCCAGCCTGTCTCCCCAGCAGAGGTTCTCCAGCCCCCAGAACACCTCCATGGCCTCCTCTGGACCTGCTCCAGTGGCTCCCCATCCTTCTTATCTTTGGGTTCCCAGTGTGCTGAGTATAATCATTTTGAGGCTCTACCTGGGTGTCCATCCCCACAGTTACACACACAAAGCCAAGAGTCACTGGAGCTCATTCCCTCCTTTGGACATGTGATCGGAGTTAACTTTTTTCCAGAACGTAGAGGATCCAAAACAAAAAATAGCCAACACTTAATGGCAGCAGTCATTTTCCTGTCTGACTGACAGCTCCTTTATTAAAATCCCCTTTTCTCCCATTAAACTGCCTTCCTCAGGAAAATAACCTCATGTTAAGGATGGTCACTCCCTCCAGGGTAGGAGGAGAAAATAGCGATGCAGAGTCTGGCCACCAGCACTCCCACAATGTGCTCCCACAGCTCCCTACTCCATTTCAAGGGAAATCTTGGGAAAACCAGGTGCTTAGTGCAACAACTGAAGACCTGTTTTCCCTCTGGGTGTGTGCGTGCTGTGCAGGAAGTTGGGCAGCCCTCCCTCTGCAAACCCACCCCCTTTGTGCCTCCAGCTAGAAAAGGAAAGGGAAAAAAGGGGGGAAAAAGCAGTGACTTTTTGATGAATTCAAGATTGTGGTTCCTTGGAAGAGCCTCTGAACTCCTGGTGTTGCAGGGGGGATGTGCTGTTGCTCTGCCCTCTTTATTCCCTGGGATTTGCATTGCTGTCTGCTGATCCCTCCATCTCTCATTTCCATCTGAGTGAATTTGATTATTTTTATTGTATTAATGCTGTTGACAGAGCTGCTTAGATCAAAGTCCCCTCCAGCCATTTCCAGGGAGACTGCTGGGTTTCCACCTGCTGTCATACATCCAAGTGGCACCGAGCCCTTGGAGACCGAGACGAGCCCAGAGGAAAGATGCCTCTGGCCGTCTGTCTCCTGTCCCTACTGGACCCTCCCAGCTGTGCCCGCCCTGCCAGGTGAGAGGCAGCCTCCAAACATGCTTGTGTGCTGCTGAGCAGGAAGGAGGGAAGAAAATAAGGAAGAAAAAAACTTTTTAGATGAGGATGGTGAGGCCCTGGCACAGGTTGCCCAGAGAAGCTGTGGCTGCCCCATCCCTGGAAGTGTCCAAGGCCAGGTTGGATGGGGCTTGGAGCAACTTAGTGTAGTGGAAGGTGACCCTGCCCGTGGCAGGGGGTGAAACTGGATGAGCTTTAAGGTCCCTTCCAACCCAAACCATTCCATGATTCTATGAGCAAAATCAAACCCTGCGAGCTGGAGGAAAGCAGAGAACCACCGGCCTCCCTGGTCATCACATTCTCTGATGTTTATTCATCCATCCATCTGAGCATTTCGATGCCAGTGCAGCTCAGGCTGTGGCACTGTCACATTGTATTATCCCTGCCCAGGAGGCAGCAAGTGGCTCTGGAGTCTTGAGGAAGGGGACAGAGGGTTTGGAAGTGTTGTGCCCAGGCACTGTCTATTTTCCCACATGTTTTCCTGCCTGCACAGGGTGTTTTCCCCATAGGAATCTGTCAGTCCAGCGGAGTGCACCAGGCAGCGATGAGATCCAAGAGCAGCTTTCTCCCCGAGGGAAGGCCAGCTTCCATTCACATTTGCCCATACATCCAGAAAATTAGAATCTGGTGTATTCAGGGAGATTTATTTTCAATTACAGGTTAAAGCTGAGACATGAAATAGCACTGGGTATGAAAGTAGTGCATAAATCCTGCAACAAATCCATGTATCTCTGCTCCATATAATAAGATTTTATTGATTGCTATATTGTATCTGTCAGAATAAAACTCTCTTAATGCATGCATCAGGGTGGGGAAGATAGAGAGCTTGGTGGGAGTGGAATCTGATTCAAGAATCAATGCACTTTGATTAATATGTTGTTAAGAAAGTAAGAGTTATTTAACTTGTTTGATGCACATTTCGAAATGATGACTCATATCTTTTAAGTTTCTTTCTTTAAGCTGCATTTGAAAAAACCCACAACCTTCGTAGCTGTTTTTCACATTGTTAAGTCTTGGTTTGTCACTGAATTTTTGCTGGACCCTTTTGCACAGGTCACAGAGACCCCAGAATCCCATAATAAATCCTATGGCCCAAAACACTTCCTGTATACTTTTGTTGGAGGCTTTAGGGGGAGAACAGGGTGGATCTTGTGTCTCTTTATTCCTTCTGGATGTTCTGCAGTGAAAGGAGATACAAAAAAAAGATTAAAAAAAAAAAAAGTTGTTTTTCCAGTATTATTACAAACACAGGCCAAGCCCTGGCTTAGCTGGGAACATCTCACTCAGCACTGAATTCTCAGCTTGCTCCAGAAATGGAACATGCTCTTGTTGCAGCTGTGAATTCCCAGTCAAGGGAAGGATCCCAGTGACTCAGATTGGTTCCAGGCACCTCTTTGTGTCTGTCCATCCTCTTCAGACGGAGATCTCCAGTCCACAACTGCCACCAGCTGCAAATCCTTGCCACTCCCAGGCTGGCTCTTTGAGATTCCATAGAATCATACAATAGTTAGGGTTGGAGAGGACCTCTCAAGGTCATCAAGTCCAACCCCCAGCAAGAATGAAGCACGAGCAGTGACTGAGGGAGCTGGGGGTGTTCAGCCTTGAGAAAAGGAGGCTCAGTGGAGACCTCACTCTCTACAACTCCCTGACAGGAGGGTGGAATAACAGATGGGATAAGAGGAAGTGGTCTCAAGCTGTGCCAGGGGAAGTTTAGGTTGGATATTGGGAAAATTTCTTCATGAGAAGGGTGTAAAGCATTGGAACAGGCTGCCCAGGGTAGTGGTGGATTCACCATCCCTGGATGTGTGCTAAAAATTTGTGGATGTGGCACATGGGGACATGGTTAGTGGTGACCATGGTGATGGTGCTGGGCTGATGGTTGGACTTAGTAATCTTAAAGGTCTTTCCCAACTTTAACAATTCCATGAATTCCACCGCTTCTGATAGGAGAGGCAAAGCTTTCTGCTGTTTTCCAGCACAGAGAAATGTGGTGTAGGAAAGGCCCTGGGCAGGTATCCTTGGCCAGGCAAAAGCCATCCCTCCTCTGAGGCTGCTCCCCAAGGAGAAGGGGCAGGATGAACCCCCATCCCTCCAGTGCAAGCCTTTCCCAGCACTTGCCTGTCCCCAGGGACAAGCAGGTGTTTCCTTGCCAGGGAAATTGCTCACATCCGTGGGTGGAGCACAGACACCTGAAAGAGAAAACACTTGAGCCTGATCAAGGCAGAATATAAATAGAAATGCATCTAATTAGCATCCTAATCTGCAGGTTTTCTGTTTGTTTGCAGTGGCTTTCCTAGGCACAAATCCAGCTAATGCAAATTCTATTTTTAAAGGAATGATTCCTTAATTGTAATGTGTTGAAATGATGTGAGTTACTGGTGTGGTGATCCCACGGGATGGAGCGTGGGCTCCTCCCTGGAGGATCTTCTTGTGGACTCTGTCAGAGATAAGCTTGTGAGTGAGGCAGGATGGCAGCACTCACCTCTTCCTTTGTGAGCAGCTCAGAGCTTGGACCCATCTTCCCATAAATGATGTGAAAGAACATCCCCAAAAATGCCAGGTGGACCCCAAACACAGCTCCATGTGCTGCTGTAGGAAGGATATCTAACTGGATATCCATGGGGCAGGAGCAGAAGCCAGACCAGCTGTGTGCTGGGCTCACATCTCCACCCAGCCCTCATTTAAGAGCTGTTTCTAGAAAAAAACCTATAAAGGTGGAATGGTTTCTGATACACCAGCCTTTATCGCCTCCAAATGTTCCTTACGCACTCGAACACTTTGCTTTCTGCCTCAGTATTTATTCCTTCTCCCTTAGGATTTAATTTTTTCCAGGTTTGCCCAGCAGCTGGAATTCTAGGGGTCATCAGGACATGGGAGGGTGGAATGAGATGAGTTTTAAGGTCCCTTCTAACCCAAACCATTCCATGATTCCCTGATTCTGTGATTCCATTTCCTTGACTGCTCGTGAAGCTGATGTTTTCAGCAGTTCAGAGTGACTTGGGATTTTTGTAGCTGTAAATGAGAGCAGCTTTTGGCACAGAATTTGTTTACTCTCCAAAGCTCTACTCTCGTCGTATCAAACATCTTGGATGCCAACCCTTTACTTCTTTGAGAGCCTCTGCTACACTGAGTCTGATTTCCAGAGGCATGGAGCAATTGCTCCCCAGCTGAGAGCTGGTGGGAACAGCAGGCACCTGCACCTCCAAAGTCCAGGCTCTTTCCTCTCACTCTGCTTTCACCTCTCGAGCTGTGCTATGACAGTGCTGCTCTCATAGCCTGAAGGCAGGCTGGAATGAGCCCCTGACTGCTGGGAGTGGTTTTTCCCACCTCATCCCAGGGATTTAGGAAGAAATTTTTCCCTGTGTAGGTGGTGAGGCCCTGGCACAGGTTGCCCAGAAAAGCTGTGGCTGCCCCATCCCTGGAAGTGTCCAAGGCCAGATTGGATGGGGCTTGGAGCAACCTGGTGTAGTAGAAGATGGTGCCTGTCCTTCCTTGGGTGGTGATGGTGGGTGTCCTGACGCTTCCCTGTCACCAGAGGTGTCCAGCTCAGGAGGAAATTGATTGAAAATAGATCTTCTTCTGCCTTTGGTTTCATAGAATCACAGAATGGTTTGGATTGAAAGGGACCTTAAAGATCATCTCATTCCAACCCCCAAGCCAGTACCCTGGTTTCCTTCCTTCCTGGAAGGAAGGAGAGCGAGGGATCACTTTTATCAGGCATGATCCAAGACATGCTGAGGTTTTGTTGGGTCCTGGGCTGGTATAAGTGCTTAAAGACAAGCTGAACGTCTCTGCCTTTGAGAAGCTCTTTACTTTTCCCTCTGGGTTTCACTCAAGACAATTGAGAACATATTTACTCACAACTAATGCTATTGTACTGTAAGCAAAAGTATTGGCTTCTGTATATTCAGGCAAACAATTTAAGGCAGAAATCTGCCCTCATGTCCCACCAGTGCCTCTGCCAACACTCTCCCAACATTATCCTGCTTTATTTAATCATTTGTCTCACCAGAGCCTGTGGCAGGTCACTGCATGGACAAGAGCTCTCTTTAGCTAAGGTGTGATCAATCCCTCAGTGGTCACAATCATAGAATATTCTGAGTTGGAAGGGACCCACAAGGATCACCAAGTCTAGCTCTTAAGTGAATGACCCATGTGGGGCTCAAACCCACAACCTTGGCCTTATTAGCACCATACTGTAACCAACTGAGCCAATCTCAGGGTCTACAGAGAGCAGAGGGGTTTGCTCTAATATTTTTGTTACCACCATTATTATTTTTGGTTACCACACTCTTCAAAGCTCCACCAGCCT
Organism: Corapipo altera; assembly: GCF_003945725.1. NCBI lineage: Eukaryota > Metazoa > Chordata > Aves > Passeriformes > Pipridae > Corapipo > Corapipo altera. The sequence continues at coordinate 4,542,008 of NW_020884894.1, read as the reverse complement.
GCGTTCAGCTGTGCAGCCACACCTTGGAGCATTGACTTATTTATTACTCTTTGAGTTTTCTTTTTCATCTCGTTGTCTGCAGGGATTTCCATAAATATTTAAATGCTAATGTGAAAAAAAGAAATGTTTTTCATTTTTACTTACCCATTTTCTTTTCTGGCTGCTCCTCTGGGCAAACCCATCTGCGATAATTTGGGCTGAGGAAGGGGGGGGGTGTTCCTGCTCAGCCTACTTGTGTCATATCAGTCACCCATGAGCTCCTGCTAATGAGGAGTGAACCTACAAAGTCTTGGCTGCCTGGTTTGCAGAAACCTTCAAAGGTTTGCGTGGTTTATCCACTGTTTTCCATCAGAGCAGTGTGGCCCCCTTGTAGCGGGACGTGCAGCCAGGGGAGGCTTCATCTGCTCCTATTCTTGAGCTCTTGGGGCTTGGAGAGGCTCCTGGTCATACTGAGATGAAGAAATGAGATAAAGCTGAGGAGCAGCACCTCTGCCAAGGGCAGGCAGGACATGGGGTGCTGCCAGACTTGGCCAAGGCTGAGTTTCCATTTGGTGCTGTCCTCTCCTGGCTGGACACCAGCACTGAGGACTTTGTTGGCATATGTCACATAAGGGTGTCCAACGCCAAGGCTGGAGCAGGGACCATCTGCAGCAACCCTTGAGGCCCAAAACAATAGTACAGAGATGGGCCTTTGTATTTGGTAGCCAACACCTGCTGCCCAGTGGGACATGCTGGGAAGCCTGACTTGCAGTGGGTGGTAGAAGGGGTGGGATGTGGAGGGGTTGCAGTGGGTGGGGCTTTCCAAGTGCCCTGAAGTGTCTGCATGTAAAGCTGATGCTGCTGTCTCTGTTCATCAGTGGGGTTGAAGCTGTCAGCACCCTGCCAGCCCTGCACCACCATTACACCAACCTCACAGCAGCCCTTTGCACCCTCGGAGGGGTTCTGTGTGCAGTCATGGTGCATGACAGTGACACAGAAGGGCAATGGCTAAATGCTGTCTTGCCTTCTTCCCTGTACTTGGAGAAGGAGAAAAGTCCTCTTGGGAGCAGGGAAAGGTTTCATGTGGTGGAATGAGCCCACTCACAGTGGCCAGATCAGGGTTGTGGAGGGGGAATTTGGATGGCAATGGAAATATGATGTGCAGACAAGCCAAGATGGTCAGCAAGCATCACTGTGACTTCTCACCCTGCCTGAGAGGTGCAATAAATTTGAGGAACCTTTGGAAAATACAAATGAGGGGAAGGAATCACTGGTAGATCAGCCAAGACAAGGGGTAGCTGCACTCCTGGGCTGCCCAGCAGCAGGTCCCAATCCCCCTGTCCCCTGGCTGGAAGCAGAGTAGGGGAGAGCACAGCTCAGGGTTACTGGCTTGAATTACACTTGTCTTACCTGCTACTTTCACGTCTCAGGTACCTGGAGATGCTGCCAGCATTCCTGGCACCCCTCCATCTCCTGCTCTGCCGGTGCAACCACCCAGCATGGGGAGCAGTGCCTTATTAGCCCAGCTCTTTGTGAGAGGCCCTTGAGTGATTTATTTTTTTTCCAGGTGTAAATGCCAGGGGAGGCTGTTCCAGTGCTTCCCATTCTTTCATCTCAGCAGGGTTTTGCCCTTTCTCCCAGCGTGGCTCTGACAGCAGGCTCAGCGCTGCTGCCTCTGGAATACAAAGTTCCCTGTTACAGAACATGACAGGAATTCATTCCAGGCTGGGGCACTTTTTTTATTCTGATTTTCTTTTTTCCTCATGCTGGATGCTCCAGGGCTCTCTGGAGAAGTTTTGAGAGTGGGGAGTGAGTTGTTTAACCCTTTTCTCCTGGGAGCAGACAGCTCTCAGCAGACCCAGTGCCTCTCACAGATCAGTCAAGAACCTCCTGAGTTGTAGAAACCCACATGGATCATCCAGTCCAACTCCTGGCCCTGCACAGGACACCCACCATGGCCCTGAGAGTGTTGTCCAAATACTCTTTGAGCTCTGGCAGCCTTGAGGCCGTGACCACTGCCCTGGGAAGCCTGGTCAGTGCCCGACCACCCCCTGGGGGAAGAATCTTTTTCTAATCTCCATCCTAACCCTCCCCTGACTCAGCTCCGTATGGATAGGTGGAAAGGACTGCAAAGCATGGTGCAATTCCCACTCCCTGCCCAAATCCAGAGCAAGGACCCAACACACGGAGGCATCTGCATCCCTCCATCCCTCAGCAGCAGTCACGAGGGCAGTTGGAGGGTTTGTCCCCCCCTTGCTGAGCACACAGCACGTGCATTAGTGCTGATGGGAATCAGGGAGCACAGGGAGAGCCGAGGATGCCCCTGAGCTACAAATCTACTTGGCAATTTTATTATGTAAATAAATGGTGCTGCACATCCACCTGCTGCCGCCGCCGCTCCCGGGGCTGTTCATGGCAAGGTGCGTAAACAAACAGCGATTCCCTTCTAATAGATTTATTTCCTTTCTCGTGAGCCATTAAATTACCTCCAGATTTCACGCGGGGAGAAATCTGTAACAGCAGCAAAATCTTGCTCTGCCTCGGTGGCCAGTGGCCTGCAAAGTGTGACAGCCACAAATTGCAGACACCCTTTGTTGTTTTGGGGGGAGGCGTGGGAGCAGCCAGTGCCATCCTGGGGATAACCCTGACTCTGGATCCTCCATCCTTGATTCCTGCACAGCCCATGTCTGGAGAGCAGGAGTTCTCCAGGCCAGAGCAGGAAGGGCTCTTCCCTTCCGGGAGAGTGAGGCAGATCTTGCTCTGGACCTGGAAGAGACTGGGATGGGGCTTCATAAAATCTCAGAATGGTTTGGGTTCAAAGGGACCTTAAATCTCATCTCGTTCCATCCCCTACCATGGGCAGGGACACCTTCCACTAGCCCAGGTTGCTCCAAGCCCCGTCCAACCTGGCCTTGAACACTTCCAGGGATGGGGCAGCCACAGCTGCTGTGGGAATTCCATTCCAGCCCTTCACCACCGTCACAGGGAGGAATTTCTTCCCAAAATCCCATGCAAATCTCCCCATTTTCAGTGGGAAGCCATTCCCCCTTGTTCTGTCCCTCCAGGCCCTTGTCCAAAGTCCCTCTCCAGCTCTCTTGTAGCCCCTTTAGATACTGGAAGGAGCTCTAAGGTCTCTTCTCCAGGTGAACACCCCCAGTTCTCCCAGCCTGTCTCCAGTGCAGAGGATCTCCAGCCCTTGGAGCATCTCTGTGGTCTCCTCTGGACTCACTCCAACAGCTCCACGTCCTTGTGTTGTGCACCCCAGATGGAACCTGCATGCAGAGCAGCAGCTCCGTGCTGAGCTCACCTGCCAGTTCCAAGCTCAGGGACATATCTCAGGGTGCAGCTGCTGAACCCTCTCCTCCCTCCCACTCCCAGGCCCCACTGGAGGATTTTGGCAGAGGATTGTAGTGCTGCTGCCAGCAAGAGCTGCCGGTGCCAGGATAGCAGCTGGATCGAGGAGTGTTGTGCCAGCCCTTCTCCCCGTGCCAGTGGCTCTGCTGGGCAGGGCTGGGACATGGGGAAGGGCTTTATCCTGGACCCACAGATTGAGCAGCAGCCCTGGGAGCTGCTGGGGAGATGGTTTCCTCATGAATAATTGGTGTGGTATTAATATACATGTGTTTTTTTGAGGAAGTTTCAAAGTCTCCCCCTCAGGAGCCTTTGATGCTTTATTAATGATCACGGCACACACAGAGCCCTCGAAGCACCACAGCGGGAGCAGGGCCTTGGAGCAGCCCCATTATTTTTGGGCAGTGCTTTCCATGAGTCCAGGGAAGGCATTTGCTGGTCCAAGTGACCAGGTGAGGGTAGGTGGACTCGAGAAGCCCCAAAAGAGCCTCTCCATGGCTGTGACACAGTCCAAAGGCAGCAGCAAGTTGGACTTTGGGAACCTGACAGGTCTCACTGTCATAGTCTGTGCAGGGTGGAAAAGGTGTGAACTAGCAGGAGTTCAAGATTTCAAACAGATTGGAATTAACAGGAACTTTCTCAGGTCCCCTTATAACTCACAGAGAATCCAATAACGTGCAGAAAGGATAAAATCAGAGGTTTGCTCCAGTGAGGAGCTAACTCCCTGATCAGGAGTTGGACTCGATCCTTGTGGAGTCCTTTTGACTTAGGATATTCCATGATTCTATGATTAACTGTGGTGCCGAGGCTGCTGGAGGACCACAGGGTTTTCCTGCCGCCTTTCCCTGCTGAAGCATTTGGGGACGCGAGGCAGCAGTGGGGAAGGAAGTGGGAAGCAAGGCTGGGATTGCAGCCTGGTTTCAGGGAATGTGGGTGCTGAAGTGCTAAAGTGGATGGGGGTGAAGGGGAAGAGGAGAGGAGTCTTTGGGCAGGTGACCTGTGGGAGCTGGGACACGCGCCGGCACAAGGAGCCAAAATCCAGACTTCCACAAGTCTAATTACCGTTAATTAGCTACAATTAGTGCTCGTGACCTCTGCTCGTAGCCAAGATGGCTGAGAGCAGGGACAAACATTCCTCACTTCCATGCAATAAATCAAGGTAAAGTTGGGCTGTTATTCAGCCTATCATTTAGCATTTCATTAAATAGATATGTACACATACATCATCGCTGCTGAGGAGGTGTCAATCCCCCTCAGGAGCACGGATGCCTCCAATCAATCCCAGCAGTGCAGGAGAGACTCTGGATTGCTGTGTGTTGCATCTTCACAAGTGTCCATCAGGTGCTGGTAACTCCTCAGTGGTTGAAAGCCCAGTTTTCAACCGGAGAGTTACTCATAGTGAGATGAGAACAGTCTGGAAGGTCCTTGTTGGAGCCAGCATGTAGCTTTAGCTGGGCCCTGCTTTGCTGCAGCATCTACTCCTATCTTTTCTCCCAAGGGACAAGCAACAGAACAAGAGAAAATGGCCTAAAGTTGCACCAGGGAAGGTTTAGGTTGGAACATTGGGAAAATTTCTTCACCAAAAGGGTTGTCCAACCCTGGCACAGGTTACCCAGTGCGGTGCTGGAGTCCCCATCCCTGGAGGGATTTAAAAGCCATGTGGATGTGACACCTGGGGCCATGGTTCGTTGGTGGCCTTGGCAGTACTGAGGTAATGGTTGGACTCGATGGTCTTAAGGGTCTTTTCCAACCTAAACAATTCCCTGATTCCCTGTCTTCTATTGGCAGTACATTCCCACGGCACACTCAGAGGAGGACTCAGTCTCCTGCAGCTCCAGGGCTTTGTGGTTGGGCTGCCCCAGGGCTAATGGGAGCAGCCCCAATTTGCCTGTGTGGCACCACGCGTTCAGTGCCCTCCCTCTCCCAGTGCTCCATAAATAAATTCCCCTAGTCCATCCCAGCACACTGTATCAATCTTGTTTAATAGACTGGAAAGCTTATTGCATGGCAGCGGGTCGCAAGGAATGTCGAGGTGATGGATTGCGCCTTCCCGGAGTCGAGCGTCGTTGATATATAATGAAATATTTATGATTTATTCCAGCTAATAAACTGGAGTGAAGTGTGTGATGTATGTGAGCAGATGGGGGATCTATGGATGCAGTTTCATGGCATGGGGGGAGGGAAAGGCTGAAAACCGTAACGGAGACGCATCGCTCAGCTGCCCATCCCTCAGCCCGTCCCGGTCGGCACTTGGCCACAGAGGGGACGGATTATCTAATTCCTATGAACAGCCTTTAGCACTTTATAATCATTTATCCACCCCACATGGCTTTTCTCCAGCAGAGGAGCCTCTGGGAATGGGAAGAAACCATTTCTTTGAGCGTTGGGCTTGGGTTGTGAGCTGCACAGGGAGCTTGTGCTGCACAGGGATGGGAAGAGAGGCAGAGTGACCACAGGAATGTCACTGCTGAGCCACACTCAGCAGCTTCCCAGCCCCACTGTGTCTGTTACCTGCAAAAAATAGTTTCCATTGATTTAGGAGAGTGGTAAGATGCTGAACTGCCCTGGAAAGAGCAGGGAAACTTGAAAGCATTTGAGAGACGTGATGGGCACGTGGAGCTAATGGCTGCAGGGGGATTCCAAAGCTTGGCAAGGAGCATTTCTGTGGTCTGCTCCTGGACCTGATCCTCAGGAGGATGGAGGAGGACCTGCCTGCCAGCTGTGGCCCCACAGCTGCCTTTGAGTGGTCAAGGTGACCATCACAAGCCCTGACTGGGCCCCTGTGTGCCCCAATCCAGCTGGGGTTGGAGACTCACTCCCACAAAACCCTCACCAGGCAAATGGGGTTTGAGCTCCCGGATTTTGGCTCTGCTCTCCAAAGTACTGAGGATCAGGATCAGGGCTCAGGCTTTTCATCACCTGCCCAGGCTGTTGGAGCAATCCTGCCTGAAAAATAAATCATTTTAATCACTGAGGTGTGTCTCTTTGCCAGAGGGTGAGCTCTGCTTCAGCCTGGGACGGACCAGGAGCATCAATAACCATTTTAGGGAAGCAGGATGCAGGCAGGAGTTAATCCCAGGGTAGAGCAGATATGCAGAACCTCCTGCCCACTGCTCCGTGGTGTGCAAGGCCACTTCTCATCCCACCGAGGCCATTCACATCCCACCAGCTGTTCCCATTTCTGCCTAATTAGCCTCTGGATCAGTGTGCTTGGAGATCCATGGCTGAAAGGCACCAGAGAAGGGCAAAGAGTGATTATTCTGACTGCCTCCTTTCAAGCTTCCCAGGGGTTTTCCAGCTGGGAGCCTCCTGGTCCCCCTGACACAGTTCCCCTGACACACTGGCTTGGTGAGCAATTTCAGGTGCAGAGGAATGCAGGAGGGTGAGCACTTTGCTCCAGCTCTTCTCTGTGGAAATGAGGGATCATCATGGCAGGAGAACAGCTGACAGCAGGGAATTCCTCCTGGATTTGGGGGAAAAAAAACCTTAAAGGCTCCCAAAAGAGCAAGGTGCACTGTGTGATCTGAAGGAGCTCTGCTGGCTGTCTATGGGTGGCATGGGGTGACTGTCCCCAAAGGAGCTGCCATACAGGTCTCCTCTGTGCCCCTGTAGGTCAGAGTCACCTCGAAAAGTGGCTGTGAGACATTCCTGCTCTCCATTCCCACTCTGAGGAGAACTGGGCTGAGCTCTGCATGGAGTATTTGAAAGGCAAGACTTTGCAAAAATCAGGAGTGATTTATTAGCAGCAAAAGGTCTAATTAATATTTGAAAGTGCTCAAAACACATCCTGCTGCTGGCAGGGAAGAGCCCACCAGCATCCCCGGCGCCACTCCGGCCCCTGGAGCTCCTGAGGAGAACATGAACAGCCTCTGGAGCAGGAGGGTGAAATAATCAACAAATTAATTTCCGTTTCAAAGGGGAATTTTGCTGTTTCTTGGTATTTTCTGCTGTGCAGTACTTGATCTGTTGGAGTTATGACAGGAGTGGGGAGAGATCCAGAGATCCTGTGGGGTGTCCTGAGGGGATGGAGCTGTGAGTGTCCCAGCAGTCTGGTCCTTCAGAGGCCACATCCTCCAGCTGGATGAGGTTTGATAACATACAAAGCCAAGCTTTCCTCTCTGACTCCACATTTGTACCTGGTGCTGTTTCCAATGCCCCCAGTGTGCTTCCAATGCCTCCTCTGTTCTTCCAGCACAGTGTTCATGCACTCTCTGGTTCTATCTTCATTTTTTAAGTGATGGCTGGTGCTGGTCTGAGCCCAAGCTGTCCTCACCATGCTCCCAGTACCTGAGTGAGACCCAGCAAAAAGCTGTGCCTGAGGTTGGACCCAAATCCATGGCACTGGCATCTCTTTCCTGTTGCTTTTCCCTGCCGCTGATGCGCACACAAGCTGCTGTGCTGAGTGTTCCCGGTGCTGGGTCTGCCCAGCAACACAACCAGGAAGGTCCTGAGGGAGTCTGTCACATTCCAGCTGCAAACAGCCAAATCCACTGGGATTGATGCTCCTGGGCCGGGCTGTGCTCAAGGTGTTGGACTACGTGGCTTTGGTTTGCAAACCTTGGAGCGCAGATCCTCAGGTGTCCGCACTGTCCTGCCTCCCATCTGCTGGGGTGGAGCTGCCTGGGAAACACCTGCCATGTCCCTTCTGGGAGCTCCAAACACAAAGGAATAGGTGTATAAACAATGTGGGATGGGGAAACACCTCCCAGAAGCCAGGAAAGGCTGTGTGACAGTTTGCAGATCAGCGCGGCACTGCGTTGCTCCCAGGTCAGCTCCGTGCGCCAGATCTCGGCTCGCACGTTGCTGCCACTCTGTCACTGCCACAAAGCTGGTGACACGTGTTACCAAACAGTCTTCCAGGTTTCTGAGTAACATCTGTCCCTGGGGAGCAGGGACAGTGTGCCTGGGATGGGCTCCTCCTGGGGTGCCAACCTCTCCTCAGCAGCCACGTGTAGGGCTGAGGTCTTGGGTTAATGTGCCAGACCCATGTCAAGGGCAACACTACCCCTGTTCATTTAGTTTTTCCAGCAGATCCTAAGACATTCCCAGATCTCCATCTAGAGCAGGCTGAAGTCACTGTTCCTCATGATTTACATGAAAAGTCTTTTTTTTAATGCATATTTCAGCTATCTCAGAGCTCTCTGGAGCCACTCAGCATTTCACTTCTCCAGCCAAAGTGTTCTTTTGGTTAATAGATGTTTCAAATATTTGCTCAGGACACCTTTGATGTGGGAATTCTGCCGTGTTTGCCAGGAACAAGCTGTCCCATGGGCAAGGGTGTTGGCACAAGAGCTCTAGGGAGAGTTTGATCCTGTAGTTCAGCTCAAGGAGCAAAGAGGCTCTTGTTTCCTCTGTCCTGTGAAGCAGCTCTGGCAGCATGTTGGTCACTGGTAGCTCTCTCCACTCTCTGAAGGAGGTGCACAAAATACAGCCCATCATGGCAGAGTCACAAGGGCCCTTTTGTCCTTGGAAGGAGGATTTTGCAACTTGAAGAACCTCATTGCAGAAATCTTTGCGGTTTGACTTGGGAAATGTTGGTCTCCATTGCACGTCTCCTTCTGCATCTCCCTCTATGGGTGGTGAGGCCCTGGCACTGACTGCCCAGAGAAGCTGTGGCTGCCCCATCCCTGGAAGTGCTCAAGGCCAGGTTGGATGGGGCTTGGAGCAACCTGGTGTAGTGGAAGGTGTCCCTGACCATGGGAGGGGGTGGGATGAGATGAGCTTACGGTCTCTTCCCACCCAAACCATTCCATGATTCTATGATTTTGTGTATATAAATATATATATAATTGCCTGAAACTCCAGCAAAGGGCAGCCTGTTCAATATGCAGCTCAGCAGAGCCTTTAACATTTCACAGAACAGATGCCCACTGAGCATCTTGAAACAGATCCAAAGGTAGCAGTGACGGCTGCTGTCAGGGAAACAATAATCCCACGGCCTTGATGCAGCTCCGACATGGAGCCACTTGCCACGGAGTTCTGCTGCTGGCAGCTTTGTGGGATGAAAGGAGCCAGTTGGAAGTGGCCCAGGCAGGCAGAGGTGGGGTGTCAGACACCGTCATCTTCTCATCAGCCAAAATTCCCTTCCCTGCACAGCTGGCTGCGAGGAGGGAAGTGCTGGTTGTGGCTCCAAGCAGCAGGAGGAATCTGAGCACAGGCGTGGTGTCCTGATCCTGCTCTTGTGTGCTGTGGTGATACCTGTACTGGAGGGCAGAGAAGGGAAAGGCTAAGGATGGAGAGGGAGTGAGGCATTACTGGAGTCCAGCATCCCGCAGCTGATGCCCAACATCAGTCTTGCTGAAACCAGAGCAGGACTGGGAGCTCCAGAGACAGGATGGGCAGGAGGAGGATCACACAGGTGCAGACCCCACTGTTGGGTGAACTTGGTCCATCGCATCCCTCCCGTCCCTGCGCCGGTGCACTGGGTACTCCCTGGAGACATCCGGAAGCCGACTGGAAAGGAAGATAGGCAGGAATGTGGTTGGGAAAGTGGTCTATCTCATGGGCAGAGAGCTCCATTCCCTGCTCAGAATCCCCCCGTCACCTCTGTTGACCATGCTGGGCAAGGGCACCATGGTCTGCATCCTGTAGGACACAACAGCCTGATGGAGCAGGAAAAGCTGGAGCATCTGGGATGGATGGAGTACAACACCAGCCATAGGGCTGCTTGCAGAGGCTGGGTGGGCTCATGGGGCACAGGAGCTCACATCAGGACCCCCCAGAAGACAGACACAGCTTCTGCTGTGGGCCCTTGGGGCAGTGCCAGGTTTGGAAGTGACTCTCAGACTGTTTACCTGCAGCATGTGGGGAAGAGCCTTTAAGAAAAGTCAGCAGTGTTTTAACAGGTCTCCTCAGCCTGGGAATTTCCCGCTGGCCTGGGAAGCAGAGAATGCTGGATGTGCCACTGCACAGGCTGCCTGATGTGCTGGGCTGGGAGCAGATGGTGCAGGGCAGAGGGTAATGTGGCTGTCCTCGTGGATGGTGGTCCCCTGGAGCGTGCTCCAGCCTGTCAGCACGGGAAGTGACAGCCAGGCCCTGGCACTGGGCTCACAGGGGAGAGGAGGTGGAAGGGAAGAGACAGGGGAATTACAGAGCTCATCCCAGAAGCTCACAATAGTTACAATAATAATGTGGCTCATTCCCCCACCACGATGTGCTGCCAACAGGATGGAGGGATCTGTGTGGGGAGCACAGGGGATGGAAGGGGAGCAGTGAGGATTCTTCCTCCTCTCCCTTGTTGTATGGAGACCATCAGGAAGAGGAGAGGTTAGGGAGCACATCTCCTCCAAAAAGGACATTTTGCAGTTGGCAGTAACATTTTTATGCGTGGGACATGGCTCCATGGGCAAGTGCGAACAGATCCTGCCTGTGCTCCTCCTGGGGAAATGGGGTGGCTGCACAGGAATGGGGCAGACACATGGTCCTAGTGACAGGTTCTACCCTGGCAGTTTGTTTTGCAAACAGGCTCCAGAGAGACCAGTGTGGCTGACACCTGCCCACAGGCTCAAGGACACACAGGGATAAGAATTCCATCCTTTCTCAGTGTAAGGAGAATTAAGAGAAGCAAGTCATCCAGGCAGGCACAGAGCCCTTTGGCTTTCACATCAGGACACCCTGGAGCAGAGAAAACTTCCCACATCCAGGTCTGTCTCAGGGACTCAACCATGTCCCTGTCCCAGGGGTCATTCACCCCATCAGAGCAGAGAAAATGCAAATAGGGCCGTTTTCCTGTACTTAGATCCCAAAGAGCAACATGGGAACTGCGTGTCACTGATCCAGGGCAGAATTCCTTCTCCTCTCCCTGTCTTTTCTGTGTGAATAAGCAGCTCCTGATCTCCTGGCTGAAAGCTCGCAGCTCTCTGCTCTCCCAGTGCCACCATTTAATTAATGTTCCCTCTCCCATCCTCTGTCAGTCACACACCACAGCAGTCTGGGTGCAGGAGGCAGTTCATCCCAGCAGCCACGAGTTCCCACTGCGAGAGCCCCAGTTTCAAACTCTCCCTCAACTTCAAAATATTCCAGACAGCTTTCATCATCCACGCAGTGCCAAGGGGCAGGCAAATACAGGAACAATTAATCATTCCCTGCCTCAGCTGAGCTGCTCAGCATTTTGGCATGCGCCAGATGAGCAGGGACACAGCTCTTTTGGGGAGCAGCCTGGATTTCAGGTCTGATCCTGATGCTTCATTGCTCTGACACTGTAAATCTCTGGGCATTTGCTGCCTTTGCAGCACTACGTGTAAACTCTGGAGCGTGCCAGAGGTGAGCTGGGAATAAGGTTTGGAAAACTGCACCACTGCTGGCACATTTTATGGTATCTAGGCTGGGAATGCTGCAAAGTGGCATTCTGAGGGGCTGGACAAAAGGAGCCAGAGGGAAGGAGTGGAGCAAGGAGAGGTTTTCTTTCCAGGAGACACAGCAGTGTACAAGGACGGCGTGTACTGGATCAGGGGCCGCACCTCAGTGGACATCATCAAAAACGGAGGGTTCAAAATCAGCGCCCTGGAGGTGGAGCGTCACCTGCTCGCACACCCCCACATCACAGGTACTGCTCTGCCCTATCCCTGTGCCATGCTGGGAAGGATGGAGCGTGGGAACACAGCCCTGGATCAGTGGGTGCATGAAGCTCCCCAGGGCTCCTGCCTGGAGCTCACTCACAGCCCTCCCACAGGCAAGGCTGGTCCGAGCAAAGTGTCTAAATCCCACTGTTACTTCTCTCCCGGGGCCAAAGCCCGTGGCCATGTGCTGAGTCAGCAGCAGCTCCCATCTGATTTTGAAAATGAGACTATAATTAGATCTGTCCTGCCCTCGTGCATGACCCTGTATGAGGGGACAGAAGGCACCCCCAGCTCCACACCACTCTGTACATCATCTTCCTCCCTGTTGACTCTAAATTGCTCAAGCTGTGGGGGCTTCCTGCCTTTTCCATGGTAATAGGTCTGTTCTTGTGTCAGCACAAAGATCCACGGTGTTTTCCTGTGCTGACATCCCATGGCATTTTCCTCCCCACACACCACTGCTGCCAACACCTGAACCCCCTTCTACCCACCTGGACTCCAGAAGCTGCTCAGGTTTCTCACTCCAGCTCCTGCTCTCCCTGCAGATGTGGCTGTGATCGGGCCCCCGGACATGGTGTGGGGGCAGCGGGTCAGTGCTGTCGTGCAGCTGCGCAAGGGTGAGATGCTCTCAGTGAAGGACCTGAAGGACTGGGCCAGGTAAGATGCCACAGGGAGATGAACAGTGGGGACACAGGGAAAGCAGGGGCAGAGCTAGCAGTGTCCTCATCAGGGACATGTCACAGAATCATGGAACGGTTTGGGTGGGAAGAGACCTTAAAGCCTATCCAGTTCCACCCCCTGCCATGGGCAGGGACACCTTCCACTAGACCAGATTGCTCCAACCTGGCCTGGAACACTTCCAGATATGGAGCAGCCACAGCTTCTCTGGGCAACCTGTGCCAGGGCCTCACCACCCTGACAGGGAAGAATTCCTTCCCAATATCCCATCTAACCGTCTGTCAGTGGGAAGCCATTCCTCCTCGTCCTGTTACTCCAGGCCCTCGTAAATAGTCTCTCTCCAACTCTTGGCTCACTTCAGGTACTGGAAGGCCACAATTAGGTCACTCTGAAGCCTCCTCTTTTCCAGGCTGAACAATCCCAACCCCCTCAGCCTGCAGGTGCTCACCGTGCTGCGTAGTGCCTGCTCATCCCTTATCTTTCTGGCAGTGACATTGGTGACCCCAGCAGATCCTTTCATCCCGCACCTGTGGCCTTGCGGATCCCCCAGATGTTGCTCTGGGTGTCACTGGTGCAGGGCAGGGGGCTGCACTCAGCCCCCCATGTACTTCCCTGTCTGCCCCCCTCCCAGAGTGTTCCCTGCACGTCTCTTCCCATCACTGTCCCCAGCTCTGTGACAGAAATGTTGCTCTTCTGCCCTTGAAACCAGAGCCCCCCGAGGGTCCGGCCACCCGTCCAGGCTGTGCTCCCTGCCCAGCACTGGCTCCAGGCACTGCTCCAGCCCTCTCCCGCCTCTCCCTCTCACCCTGTCTGTCCCCTTTATTTTTTATGTCACTTACATTCACTTGGCCCCTTTTCTTGCGCTCCCTGGCAGGAGACACATGTCCCTCTTCAGAGTGATTCATTTTGCGGCTTTCACTCCGATGGCGCTTCCCGGCGACAGGCGCCATCCCGAGTTAGCGGATCCATATGGCCTGGTGCTGGTGGCAGCGGGGGGAGGAGGCCAGGCGAGGGCTGGAGGGCTCAGCAGACTTGGCATCTCGAATTAGAGTCAGTGCCAGGACGCTGCCGGGGCCGGGCACAGCCCCAGGTTGGTGACACACGGGCAGCAGAAGGCAGGGGAGACCCCCCTCCGTGCTCTGCAAAGGGAATGATGCTCAGTGCTCAAACCCCTCCCCGCAGCAGGAAGGCCCCTGTAGGCTGTGATCACTGACAAGTCACCTGCACACTGCTGGGGAGGCGACTCACCTGCAGTCTCAATTCTCAGGGACTGGCACCAGGAACACGTGGGGTCCAGCAACCACCACTCTGCTGCACATTGTCCCTGTCTCTAACAGGGAGGGTCACTGAGTCCACCTCACCATTTGAAGGGTCTCCATGCCTCCTCCTGAGGGGTGGGTGGGTGCTTTGCGATGTCCCATGGCAGCCTTGGCAGCACAGGCAGCTACTCCTGAAGGGCAGGGAGTGGGAAGCCAAGAGTGACCCTCATGGATGAGCTGGAGGTGTCAGGTGGAGCCAGGTGTCAGTAACAGGGTCCATCTCCAGTCCAAAACACAGCAAGTGGTGAGCCGGGTCCAGGTGCCACCAGAGAGCACAGGCAGGAGAAGAATAGGACCAGGGATGAGCTGTGGCAGGGGAACAGAGCTCTCTCAGTAGACAAGGGCAAGGAGAGGGCTGGAAACAAGCCCCACATCCCCAGGCGACCCCCAAGGGATGAGCTGCTCCCTGCAGAGACAGGCTGGAAACAAACAGTGTCTCTAGAGGGACTGAGAGCTAAGTGGGCTCCTGGGGTATGGGTGGGGGTCCCAGGTGGGGCTGATCAGGGCCCTGAGGGCTGTGGGTGCTCCCAGGACAGCTCAGCCTGTGCTGGTCCCAGGTGGCTGTAATGGACTGAACACCTGTGTTCCAGGGAGACCATGGCTCCATACACCATCCCAACGGAGCTGATCGTGGTGGAGGAGATCCCGCGAAACCAGATGGGGAAAGTGAACAAGAAGGAGCTTCTGCAGCGCTTCTACCCAGCCTGATTCCTGGCCCCGGGGCCAGGGCTGGGACCCCAGGAGTGCTTGGCCCTAATCCACAACCGTTTTGCCTCCAAAGAGGTGCTGCGGGGATCAGCAGTAGCAGATCTGGGCTCGATGCAGCCTGGTCCATGAATAATATCCAATAAAAGTAGGATTTATTTATCCCACCTGGCCAAGCTGTGCCAGAGCTGCAGAGTTAGGGTTTCCTTGTATGAGTGCCCTTTGCAGGAATCACAGAATCATGGAATTGTTTAGATTGAAAGGGACCTTAAAACTCATCTCATTCCACCCCCTGCCATGGGCAGGGGCGCCTTCCACTGGACCAGGTTGCTCCAAGCCCTGTCCAACCTGGCCTTGGACACTTCCAGGGATGGGGCAGCCACAGCTTCTCTGGGCAACCTGTGCCAGGACCTCACCAGCCTTACAGGGAAGGATTTCCCAGCAAAAATGAAGAATAAATGCAAAATCACACATAAATACTGGCTGTGTTGTCCAACCCAATACATCTACCCCCACGTTCTCCTAGTGCACTTGATGGGTGTAACCCATCCCACAATGGAACAGGAAAGGGGGAAGGGGCAGGGATGGCTGCCAGGGGTTTGCAGGGACATCAGTGTGATGAAAGAGCCATGAAACAATAAATAATGTGCAGAGACCCCAGGGAGATGGGGAGGAACAGCATGACCAGGCTTGGGTTTTGGGCTGTGGCCACAGTGGGGCAAGGGGTGAACACCCTGATGGGCACACGGTGGGCTGGGGTGAGGGCAGAGCCAAGAGGGATGTCACAGGCACCCTGGAGCAGATGCAGCATGAATTAAATTGTGTGTGTGTGTGTGACACCAGTGCCCACATCTGAAGGTCATCAATTATGTGGAGGACAGGCACTACTGATAAACCCCACCTTTATACCTGGAATTTTGTCCCTGTTTGGCTTCACATGGGAGCTGTCAGCCCTGAGGGATCAGTAATGCCAGTGGGGGTTGGCAGCCGTGCCCTGCAGGTCCCCAGCCAGCGGATCCATCCCACTGCACTGGGGAGGCAGTGGGATGCTGGTCCAATCCTGTCCAGTGCTGAGGGGCTGACAGGGAGCGCCAGCTTTCCCCAGCAGCTGGTGGGGCACTGGAAGCAACAGAAAGGGCAAGAGGAACAGAGAGCACAAGTAATTAATTACAGGGATACCTTTGCTAGGGTCAGTGGAGCCCCAAAAATCTGGCAGAACATGGAGGGGACAGCTGGCAGGCACTGGGCATAGGGAGCAGGGATGGGACAAGGACATGACAGCAGATGGGAAAAGGGGAAGGGGATATGGACAGGAACAGGCTTCCTCCTCTGCAGCCCCTCCATCCCACCCTGCACCACCTGCACAGTGGTCCAGCCACACACCTGCTCCATCCGTCCCAGCACCCAGCCCACAGGAGCATCTGCCAGGGCCTGACTTTTGGTATTTCAGGTTCAGAAGGAATTGCGATGGGAACACTGGGGACACCCAGAGCTCACCAGCCACCCCTCCCTGTCCCACACCACAGGCTCAGCGCTCCGACACACGGACACACGTGTGGAGCCGAGCACAGGCAGCTCGTCCCAGCCTGCAGGAGGGACCGAGCAGATCCTTTGTTAAAACATCAACGATGCAGTAAATTTTTTAACTTACCAAATAGATCAATATCAAATTATCATGTCTCGCATTCATAACTCTTAAGCAAGCAACAATGGAGAAAGACAAGGTCACTGGAGAATAAATAGCAGCAAAAGCTCTTAATGATCTATCATTCTCGACAACCCCGGGCACCCCGCACCAGCCCCGTGACAAGATCATTAATAAAACTCTGCAGGAATGCTATCGATTGCTTTGATGGATGATCACAGGTAGCAAATACTGTAAAACACCTGGTTGTCACACACAAAATGAGTAGTTTGACTCACACCTCAGCGCAGGGACTCAGCTGTGGCTCTGCTGGGTTTGCTCCTCAGTGGTTTCCACAGGGAGGGTGGTCAGTGGTGACTGCCCAGTTTGGGGCTGTCATCCATGCTGGACCCCCATGCTCCCACCTCCACTTCCCCACTGCTGTTCATCCCTATAGATGAGACCTGGTAATTAAAAGCCTCATTAAAGCACCTGGTTATGGTGGCCTGGAACCCAGGTTGGGAGCTGAGCCAGATGGAGGTGGGGTGGGGTAACCTGGTGCCACTGGATGAACATGGGGACCTCCAGGAATACCGACACAGCGAGGACCCCAGGACCCCAGGAATGAGAGTCTCCAAGGCCATGGGCTCTGTTCCCCTCATGCTGCCTCCATCAGGGGTGCAGGAGGGGCTGTGTTCCCCCCCCAGCTCCTGGCGTTTCGCTTGCGAGCCACGTCGGCATTGACAGTCGGATCATATGTACACAACCATTCAATTACCCCGTAATGGCTACAGGCGATTAAGCCATCAATCTCCTTCATTAAGGCCTGCAAGGCCCGGCCCAGCATCGCCCAATAAAACCATTAAAACAACAACAACAACCCAAAGCAGCAGCTTTAATGCATGGGCTGTAATGCTGGCCCTGTCAACAGCACTGGGAGTGTCCCTGACCCGGGGACGCCTGGGGACCCGCTTGCCGCAGTGGGTATTGCCCTGCTGGGATGTCCCAGGGAGCTGGGGGCTGCCCACCCCTCCTTGCTCCCCCTACTCAGCACACCAGGACCTGCTCTCATGCTTTATAGCTGACATTACCTTTTATTGCCATATAAAATCGAAGCTCTGGTGCCTTTATGGGGCTATGCCAGCGTGTGGCACCTCTGCACTCCCAGCTGCTCCCTCTGCCCTCACTGGGCACTGCCCTGACTCCCAGTCCCTGTGCTGGAGTCACGACTTGTCCTGCTGCACCCCACATGAGAGACATGACTGGTCCTACACTGGGGTCATGAGTGGTCCCATTGCACCCCACTTCAGGGAAGTCCATGGTCCCAACACACACAGTGGGGGCAAAACTGGTCCGAGCACAGAAAGCAGTTGCACTATTCTGGGCAGGTCAGAGTGTGTCAGCTGGAGGGGGGAGTGGGACCCTTCAAAAGAGGATGACTCAGCACAGCAAGGAAGGTCATGGTTCTGGGCTGGTCCTACTTGAACTCAGCATCTGGGAGACCCCAGACCTCTGACCTCCAGTGGAACCCCCGGTTTTTGGGGGGAGAGGAGCAAGGGGTGTTGGTGCAGGGCCAGCAGTGAGGGGGGTTGCAGCACCCGCTGTCGTGCTGCAACCAGGGACACGCCACGGGCAGCCCTGTCCCCACGAGCGGGTCTGGCGCCTTGTCAAAGCCTGTCACATCTGCCACCCCCGCACCCCCGCGCCGCGGTGCCGGTGGCAGGGAACATCTGCTCGGCCGCCCCGCTGCCACGGCGCGTTAGGGTCAGGGGCAGCCGCCAGGACCCCCGGCCAGCGCCGCCGGGGCGGCTCCTCGCCGAGACACTGATGCGCGGTGACAGGACAGCGGGGCGGACGGATGGGATCGGACAGACGGACGGGCAAGTGAGCGCCACTGCCCACGCCACGGCCCAGCCAAGCCGCGGGTCACCGGTGCCCGACGCTCACCCGCTCGTGACAGGTCCCCGGGGACACCGACAGCCCTGCCACTACCGCTCAGCTCCTGGGTACGGACAGGACACACCCTGCATCCCTCCTCCTGTGTCTCTTTTCCCACGCCTTGTTCCCCATCCCCGTGTCGGTGCCCACCACAGGGCACCTGTTCCCATGGACGGGACGGTGCTGGCCGGGGGCATGGGCAGCTGCCAGGCAGGTATGCGGTGATGCCAGCAGTGTCACCGACACACCGCACGCTCCCCTGCCAGATCCAGGGCTCAGTTCCCTTGGAGGGCAAGAGCCCCTCGACCCCTTCGCCTTGCCCGGGGGGTCGCGGTTCTCCATCTCTTGCACTGGGACCCTGCGCCGGCGGGCGGGGGGTGGTCCTCGGTGCGGTACCTCGGGCGCGGGGACCGCCGATGTCGGGGCTGGTGGCCGGGACGATGCTGCCACCTGGTGCCACGGCATCGCGACAGCACGGGGACCGGCCCAGGGGGTCGAGAGAAACACTGGGATCGGCCCGGGGGTCGAGAGAAACACTGGGACTGGCCCCGGAGTCGCAGGCGGCACCAGGACCAGCTTTGCGGGGTCGAAGGCGGCACTGGGACCAACCTTGGGGGTCGAAGAAAGCACCAGGACCGGCCCCGATGGTCGCAGTCAGCGTCGGGACCGAGGGTCGGGGGACAGCTCTGGGACCGACAAGGGGGACCGAGAGTCTTGCCGGGACTCCCGGAGCAGCCCCCGGCCTCTCCGCCTGGCGGGAATCCGTCGGGATCAGGAGACCGTGGGACGCTGCCGCCCCTCTCCTGACCCCGCACCAGGACCGGCCCCGACGCCAACGCAGACGGCACCGGCACCGTGAACGGCCGGGGAGAGGCGGGCGGGCTCCCCCTGACGGGGGGAGCGGCGGAGCGGGGCGGGAAGAACCGCCGCCGGTCACTGTTCGCGTCCGTGTCCCTCTCCTTGTTCCTGTCCAAGTTCCTGTCCCGTTACGGTTCCTGTCCCACTACCGGTGCCAGTCCCTATCCGTATCCCTGTCTCGGTGTCTGTCCCTGTCCCCCTGCCCGTGTCGATGCCGGTTCCTGTCCCGGCGCCGGAGCAGCCGGGGGGCAGCGGGCCCGGGTCTCCCCCTCCCGCCCGCCCCGTCGCGGCATCCCCGGAGCGCGCCCGGCGCCAGCTGCCGCGTTCCTCCCGCCCTGCCCGGGGCTGCGCACCCCCGGCCCCCCGACCCCCCGGGCCACGCTCTCCCGGCCAGGGCAGCGGGGACCCCCCCTCTCCCCTCGCATCCCTCCGGCGGGCCCCTCGGCGGGCCGGGCAGGGCAGGGGGTGCGGGCTGCGGGCCGGGGGCGGCGGGGCCAGCTGCCCGCGGGGGGGTCCGGTGCCCGCAGCACATGTGCTGTCACTCAGCCAGTCCCGCCGCTATTTTAGCTCGGGGCCGGCGGCCGGGCTGTGCCCCGCTCCGCCATGGGCCCCCCGCTCCTCCTCGCTTGCCTGCTCGCCCCACTCTGCGCTCGGGTAAGGGTTGCGGGGAGACCGGGAGGGTGGGGATGGGGTGCGATGGAGTGGGATGGGGATGAGGATCCCCACTCTGTACCCCGGGAGGGATGGCCGGGATGGGGAGCCTGGACACGGAGCTGGGGAATAGCCGGACCCCAAACCCTGTGAAGTCACGTCCCTGAGGGCAGCAGGGATGGGGCTGGGGGTGATGGGGGCTCGGAGCCCCTCTTGAGGCATTTCCCACCCTACAGATGGCAGTGGCAGGGGGGGGCCTGCGGCTCCGGCACACTGCCTGCGCCTGTGAGCCGGGATGGGCTGAGAGCAGATCTGGGGAAGGGTTAGGCACTCAGATACATCCTGCTCCCCCTTTTCTCACCCCAACTGAGGTCCCAGAGCCCCCTCGCACCCCCTTGCCCATGCACATCCCCCCAGAGCCCCTCACCGCGGTCTCAGGCCTGAGCCACATGGGGCCGTTGGGGTTCTGGCCTGGCCCCGGCACTCGGTGCTCAGGGCAGGGGAAAGCAAAGGATCCTGCAGGGCAACTCCCCACAGCAACAGAGCCCTCATCGCCCCCCCCACCTCCCAATCCGTCCCCAGTTCCAGCGGCCCCCCGGGGAAGGGGGGGGAGTCTCTCCTGGGAGGGGTGGACTCAGAGAAACAGCTGGAGACTACAGTGCAGTGCCCATCATAGCCTCGGAACGAGCCCGTTGTCCTGCCCATTCCATGGGGCTGACACGCGGCCGCCTCTCTCCCCAACCCCCATCCCCAGGAACCCCCAGCACAGCCATTCCCACGGCCCTGCTCCCCCTCCTCCCCCTCAGGGTCCACACGAAGTCTCTGGGGCTCCTGGGACACCCCAGCAGCCAGCGGTGCAGGCACAGCTGGATGCAGATGTGCGTGCGAGGCGGGTGCTGCCCAGATGTGCTCCGTTCCCGGGGAGGGGACAGTGCATGCCCCGTGGGATCAGGACGAGGGTGGCACAGAACTGGAGGGGGTTGGCTGTGTGCACAGGTCCCTGACTCCCTTCCCACCCCTACCTCCCAGCCCCCACTCCCCCCACAGCTCCAGACCCCCATGCCACACCCCCAATTCCCTGACCCCGGTCCTGCACAGCCTCTAAACTGATCAGCTCCCTGACCCTACTGCAGCACCCCCACAACTATCTCCATCCCTGTCTCCACCCCTATCTCCCCCCTCACAGCTCCCAGCTTCACCCCAGCTCCCCAACTCCCTGTGCCCCCCCCCAGCACCCCAGCTCTGTGCTCCAAGACCACCCCAGCAGCCTAAACTGATCCCTGACCCCTCTGCCCTCACTGCCATGTCCATGTGGTGACAGTGATGGGGGGGGCCACAGCAGGTGTTGCCAGCCTGGGGTACCCCCCTCACCCCCTCTGCAGGGGTCCCATGGGATACAGCCCAACCAGGGTTGTTTGTGGGGCAGCCCTTCCTGGTGATCCCTGCAGGATACCCATCACCATCACACCAGGACGTCAGGGGACCACCAACACAGGGCTCCTGTGGGAGCTGGATGGCCCCTGTGCTCCCCCAGACCCAACCTCAACCCCATCGGGGGGCTCAACACCGTGTACTCCCACACTGTGTACCCCATCACTGTGCACTCCAGCACCACACACTCAGCCCAAGTGCACCTCCCTGCCCACTGCCCCGGCATTCCACCTCACTCCAGAGGTTTCAGGGTCACTGGCAGCACCGTGTCCCCCCGCAGGGTGCCAGCCCAGCCCAGCCAGATGCTGCAGCCCCGGGTGCCCCCCAGGCCTGGCAGCAGCACGAGAGTCCACGGCGGGTGAAGAGGGCCTGGGTGATCCCCCCCATCAGCGTCTCAGAGAACCACAAGCGCATCCCCCACCTCCTGGTGCAGGTAGGTGAGAGCCCCCCACCCTCTCTTCCAGGTGTTGGGGTGGGAGGCACCCTGGGCAGGGGGATTGCACAGGAGCAATCCCAGAGGGGGAAAGACCCCCAACCTGGGACACCCAGCCATGATTTCCCTGGGGCAGATCAAGTCAGACAAGCAGCAGCCTGGGGGGGTGATCTACAGCATCAAGGGGCCAGGGGTGGACGAGGAGCCCCTGGGCATCTTCTCCATCGACAAGTTCAGCGGGAAGGTCTTCCTCAATGCCATGCTGGACCGGGAGGAGAACGACCGTTACCGGGTAAGGATGTTCCTGAGTGCCTATAGACCCTTCCCCAGGGTTCCCAGCTAGACCCCGACCACCCTGCTCTGTGCTCACAGCTGAGAGCCTTCGCACTGGACCTGGGTGGAGTGACACTGGAGGACCCCACTGACCTGGAGATCATCGTGGTGGACCAGAATGACAACCGGCCGCTCTTCCAGCAGGACGTGTTCACAGGGCACGTGGTGGAGGGGGCTGAGCCAGGTGGGTCCAGAGGGGGGGCTGGGGGGGGGGGGGGGGGGGGGGGGGGGGGGGGGGGCCTGAGCCAGTCCCAAAACTGGCATCCACCAGGCACTCCTGCGGCTGTAGGGACCTGCGTGATGATGGTGGATGCCACCGATGCCGATGACCCCGACACGGACAATGCGGTACTGCGGTATTCCATCCTGGAGCAGGGCGCTGCCGGCATGTTCAGCATCAATGCCACCACTGGGGAGATCTGCACTGCACGGCCTGGCCTTGACCGTGAGGTAACAGGATGGGGAGCACCCTTGGGGGGACAGGGACTGGGGGCAACCAGGGCCCCCCAGCTGGTGAAACCATGAGCAGATCCATGTGTGGGGATATGGGGGGTGGGCAGCAGCTGTGGGACCTCTGTGCTCCTTGGGGGGCTGGAGGGGCTCAGCACTGGCCCCCTTCATTCCCTACAGACCATGGGGGTGTACAACCTGACGGTGCAGGCAGCTGACATGTCTGGGGATGGGCTCACCACCACCGCCATGGCCGTCATCTACCTGGAGGACATCAACGACAACCCTCCTGAGTTCACCAAGGAGGAGGTAGTGGCCGGGTGGGATATGGGAATGTGCCAGGGTCAGTAGGAAGGGAGCCATCCCCTCAAGGGGCTGCAGCATCCCAGAGGGACAGACCCCAGCCCCACGCTGCTGTCTCCCAGTTCTCCATGGAGGTTGAGGAGCAGGCAGCCAGTGTGGACGTGGGGAAGGTGTTTGTGCATGACAAGGACCTGGCGGGCTCTCCCAGCTGGCTGGCCAAATACACCATCCTGGAGGGTGACCCCGAGGGCGCCTTCGCCATCCGCACTGACCCCCACACCAACGACGGCGTGCTCTCCGTGGTCAAGGTGGGCACAGGACAGCCGGGGGGCACTGGGTGTCTCTTGGCTCAGCTGACCCGCAGCCCCTCTCACAGCCACTGGACTATGAGGTGCGGGACCGCTTTGAGCTGACGGTGTCGGTGCAGAACGAGCAGCCACTGGAGCCCACGGCCCCCGCCAGCCCCCGGGCTCTGGCCACGGTGCGGGTGCGTGTGCGGGATGTCAATGAGGCGCCTGTCTTCCGTGAGAACCCACGGAGAATCAGCGTGTTGGAGGGGACCCCCCCGGGCACCCCCATCACCACCTACACTGCCAGCGACCCTGACACCCACCAGATCCAGACCCTCACGTGAGTCCTGCTCCCATCCCGTGGCCTCCCACACCCACCGTCGGTGTTTCAGGGAGTGATGTCACACCCCCCCTGCACCCACAGCTACGCGTTGCTCTACGACCCTGCGGACTGGCTGCAGCTGGATCCCCACGCCGGCACCGTCCGCACCAAGCGGGAGCTGCTGCACCCCTCGGCCTTCCTGCAGGGCGGCTGGTACATCGCCCTGGTCCTGGCCCGAGATGACGGTGAGCAGCACTCCTGCCACGTTCCCCTGCTCCCATTGCCCCCCCTGACACCTCTGCTCTTTCCCCCAGCCGAGCCCCCACTCTCGGCCACCGGCACCCTCTCCATCGAGATCCTGGAGGTGAACGACCATGCACCGCAGCTGCAGCCGCCAGCAGGGGTGCTCTGCGGGCGGCCGGGACGCGGGGGGACCCTGCTCCTGGGGGCCACCGATGATGACCGGCCCCCCCATGGAGCCCCCTTCCACTTCCAGCTCAGCCCCCAGCAGCCCCAGCTCGCCCGCAACTGGAGCATCACCCGTTTCAATGGTGAGGGGCAGCCGGGTTGGGGGTTGCTGCATAGGGGAATCCCGCTCACCTTCTACTACCCACCCCCCACGCAGTGACTCACGCGGTGCTGGCTGTGCTGGCGGAGCTGCCCGAGGGGCCCTACTCGCTCCCGCTGCTGCTCCGGGACTCGGGGACTCCCCCGCAGGAGCAGCAGCAGCTGCTGAACGTCTCGGTATGTCACTGCGGCCGGGACGGCACCTGCCAGGACGGGGTCCTGGCTGCTGCCACCGCCGGGGCCGGCATCACCCTCGGGGCCCTCCTGATCATCCTCAGCAGCAGCATCCTCCTCCTTGGTGAGTGAGCCCTCACCCCTCCACCCTGCCCTCCCTGGCACCCTGGACCAGATCTGCCATGCAATCCTGGCCCTGGCCACCCACCCCAAACACCACCAGCACATTCGGTCACCTCATCCCCCACCCATCACCTCATCCTGGTCCTGGTCACCCCATGCATATCCTGCCCATGTCCCTCATCACCCCATCCTGGTCCAAAACACCCCGAACTCTCCCCACTCACGTTCCCCATCACCTGACCCTGGTCCTGATCACCCCATCCAGTCAGTACCCGTGACCCTCAACACCTCCCCCCAAGTTTTGACCCTCACCAAACCCCCACTAAAACATTCCGCTCCTCCCCCATCCCACCTCATCACTGTCCCCAGGAATCCCTACCTGCATTCCCATCCCACCTCTGAGCCCTACCCAGCCAGTACCCCCACCGCCCCATGCCCCTCCCTGTCCAGCCTGCCATGCCCACTCCCCGTGCCCACCCGTTGTGCCCGCAGTGCTGGCGGCTCTGGGGGCCGTGCGGGTGCGCGGGCGCCGCCGGGCCCTGCGCAAGGGGCTGCTGGAGCGCTCCCGGGACGACATGCGCGACAACATCCTCAACTACGACGAGCAGGGCGGGGGCGAGGAGGACCAGGTGAGCAGGACCCACGGCAGGGAAAGCCCCAGGGGGTCTCCATCCCAGCCCTGCATCCCTGACCCCCTCCTGGTCCCGCAGGACGCCTACGACATCAACCAGCTCCGGCACCCCGAGCTCTTCTCAGCCCGGGCCAAGCCGCCAGTGCGCAGGGACGCCCCGCTCAGCTCTGGGACCCCCTTGGCCCCCCGCAAGCTGCCCAACAGCCCCTCTGACATTGAGGACTTCATCAATGAGGTGGGATGGGGCTCAGTGCTCCCCTTGCCCTCAGCCCCCCATCCCTGGCAGGGCTGACAACGTCCCCCTGTCCCCACAGGGGCTGGAGGCAGCTGACAGTGACCCCAGCGTGCCCCCCTATGACACGGCCCTCATCTACGACTACGAGGGCTCGGGCTCTGTCGCCAGCCCCCTCAGCTCCATCGTCTCCAGCCTGACAGACGAGGACCAGGACTACGACTACCTGAGCGAGTGGGGGCCACGCTTTCGTCGCCTGGCCGACCTCTATGGGCACTAGCAGGGATGAGGGGCAGGAGGGGAGCACCCCCTGCCCACAGAGGGGCTGGGGCAGGGAAGGGACAGAGGGGGGCTCCCATGGAGAAGAGATGACCAGATGCAGCAGCTTTGTATACGGACACGCACAAGACACCCACCCGGAGGGGCTTTGCGAGAGGCCTCCGCACAGGGGGGTCCACACCTGCACCCCCCCCCCAGACCCCAGCCCAGCAAACCCAGGTAGCCCTGGGAGGGGACACCCTGGGGTTGCCCCACAGAGCTGGGGAAGGGGGTGAAGAGACTCCTGGTCACGCCATAATAAAGAGCAGGGGCCGGTGGTGGGGGGGTGGTGTCCCCCCACCACACCAGTGGCCCATAGACACAAGGCACTTTTATTGGGAGCCAGCAGCACCCATCAGGGGGGCATCACCCCCACCCCAGGGCTCCCAGCACCGGTCCTCCTGGGGCAGGATCTGGCCCTGCTGTGGGAGGGTGTGCTGCTCTCCCAACCCACCCAGCGCACGTCCTGGGGCTCCGTGTCATCCCCATGAGCACGCAGGGATGGGTGTCCCTGCAGTGGGGAGACCCCCAGGGATCGGAGGCACAGCTACATCTCTCGAGGGGTGTCCAGGGAGCCCAGCATCCTCTTGGTGGAGGCAGCGAGGCAGGAATAGTCGTGGGGGATGCCGTGGGAGGCGAGCAGGGGCAGGTGGTCCTCGCAGGGGGGCCGGCGGAAGAGGGGGGGCCGGCGCTGGTTCTCACCGTCCTGCAGGGACTGGGGCAGGTTGCGGCCCTGGCTCTCAGGCAGCAACATGATGCTGAGCACAGCCAGGATGGCGAAGGAGGCGAACACCACGTGGTGCAGGAAGAAGCCGCGGCTGTTGGGGATGGCGGTGATGGGCGCTGCCGCCTTGCCCACGAAACTGGCCCCCACGACCAGGCCCAGCCCGGCGCCCCTGCGGGGGGAACACGCTCAGAGGGGGACCTGCCCCTGTGCCCTCCAACCCAGGGTAGCACAGGAAGGGGGCGGCTTCCCCCTTACCTGACCACGGTGGGGAGAACCTCACTGGCAAAGAAGATGCTGAGCATGGTGACAGCATGGGAGGCAGCCGTGCCCACCACGGAAAGGGTCAGGACAATGAGCTCCAGCAGGTCTGGGAGGGGGTGAAGCACCATCAGGGGTCAAATCCCACACCCACCACTTTCAGACATGCAGTTCCCTCCCCAGTTGGGGGCTGCATCCCTGGGGGTACCCTGAGAGTCCTTACACTGGGTGAGGGCCAGCAGCAGGAGGGAGGAGATGCCCGTGAGGACGGTGCAGAGGAGGAGGATGGCGCGGCGTCCGAAGCGCTCGGCCGTCAGGCACACGAAGAGGCAGGCAGCCACCTCGGTGCCCACCAGCACCAAGTAGGAGGAGAAGAAGTGAGGCAGGTGGGGGGCCAGGTTGCGGGTGAAGCAGTGGCGGATGCCGGAGCCGATGAACCTGTGGGAGAGCGGCGTCAGGGGGACACAAGTAAGACCCCCCCACCCCAGCAGCACCCTCACGGTATCCCCCTCATGCTCACGCCGCGAAGCCGAGGATGACACCGTTCTTCCAGATGACTCTGGTGCTGAAGATCTCACAGACAGCGTGGTACCGGGGCTGTGGGGATCCCTCAGACAAGGCCTCTAGCTCTGCTGGGAGAAGGGATCTCAGGATAGAGTCAGCACTGCCCTCAGCACCATGGCTGTGGGGAGGGGTCCCAGTGTTCCATCACCCTTGGAGTTCCCCCACGCACCCGTGAGGAGGCTGTCCTGGGGCCAGTTGTCCTCAGCCAGTGCCTGCAGGGTCTTCCTGGCCCTCTCCAGTTGCTGCGTGGCCAGCAGCCAGCGCGCTGACTCCAGCAGCAGTGCTGGGCACCTGGGGCACAAGTGTCAGGTCACAGAGCTCCCCAGGGGCCTGGCCCCCTCCAGCACTGACCCTCCCAACCGGCTTCAAAGCAACACTGCCCAGAAACCCTCAACTTCAAACCTGAGCAAACATTTACCCAGGGTGGAAGGGTTCCCACTCCCCTGGAGAGTCCCGGGCAGCCTTTGATCCCTGCTGTGGCCCTGGACAGGGTGTGCCTGGCTGGGAACAGCTTGGCACCAGCACCAGGCACAGCCCAGCCCCACACAACCCCCTGTCCAGGGGGTCCTTACCACCAGCAGGCAGCCAGCAGAGCCAGGATCATGGTGACGGCACCCTGCAGCACCCGCCAGTCCCGGCACAGCAGGGCCAGCCCTGGCAGCAGCAGCTCCCCAGCGATCCAGAAGAATCCGGCCACCATCGTCACCCCCAGCCGGTGGGGGGGGTTCACACAGCTCCAGCCCTGGCAGGAGGTGAGGAGTGCACTGTGGGTGCCATTGACACAGGACATCCTGCACCCTGGAGAATCATCCCAGAGCATCCTGCATCCCAGTGCATCCTACACCATGCAGCATCCTGCATCCTGGAGCATCTTATACCCCGGAGCATTTTGCACCCCAAAGCATCCTGTATCCCAGAGCATCCTGCACCTCAGAGCATCCTCAATCCCCATGCCCCTGTGGACCCTCCCAATCACACTCACGTGCCACATAGAGGGCGAGGAAGGCTCCTGCCAGTGCTGCCCCGAAGAGCAGCCGAGCCACCAGGACCATGAGGAAGTTCATGGCCAGTGCCACGGCGAGGCCCACGGGCACTGCCAGGGCCAGGGACAGCAGGAAGGTGGGACGGCGGCCGAACCTGCCAGGGACAGGTTGTAAGTGGGGCTGGGCACAGCGTCCCCTGCCCAGGGGGCCACCTGGGCACCCCCGTTACCTGTCACAGGCCAGGCCGGCGGTGACGCTGCCCAGTGTCCAGCCCAGCAGGTGTGTGGTCTGCTCCAGGGGCACCTTCCAGCGTGAGGCACACACCAGGTCCCACTGCGGGGGGACAAATGGAGGGCTGTCAGCGTGGGGGGCTCAGCAGGCCCCCCTATTCCTGCTGACAGGGCTGGGAAAGATGGGGGGGGTCTCCTGGCCAACCCCCACCCAACAAGTAGAAATGTGGGGATGTGCCAGGATGGTGTTGAAGGTCATTAGAGCCCTCTCCCCTGGACACCCTCCAACCCCTCAGCAACTTTCCTCCAGGGCTCCCCCACCTACCACAAACCCCTTTCCATGGGGTCTCCCACCTTCTCCTCCCAGGACCCCTCTCTCTTCCCAGGATCCCTGCTTCACCCTCCAAGCAAACTCCCTCTCCCCCACATCCCAGGACATCCCCGGTGTTCTCCCAGCATATCCAGGGCTTTCCCATGGGATCCTTACGGGAGTTCCCAACTTGCTCCAGGGATTGGGACCTCCAGCTTGTTCGCTCCAAACTCCCCCCATAGCCTCCCGCCCCACCCCACCCTCCTTAACCCCTCCTGTACCACGGGACCCCCCACCCCCGGGTCCCCTTGAACTCCCCTGAAACCCCCCCGCCCCTGTCCCCCACCTGTGTGACGAGGTTGGCGCGGAGGCCGGCGGCGGGCAGGGCGTAGTGCCATCCGCGGGTGCAGGGCCCGGTGCCATTGGGGCGGGGGGTGCCGGGGGTGCCGGGGGTGTAGCGGTACAGCTGGCAGGGGCTCCAGCCGCCGCGGAGGCGCGGGACGGCGGCGCGGAGCAGCGCGGGGCCCCCGAGCCGGCGGAGCGGCGGCGGCAGCAGCGCGGCGTCGGGGCGGCAGCGGTGCGGGGGCTCCGCACCCAGCGCCCAC
>NW_020884894.1:4375154-4512663 GCF_003945725.1 Corapipo altera | reverse complement strand
CCCCCCCCCCCCCCCAAGCCGCAGTTCACGCCCCAGCCCCAGCTTAGCCCCCCTTCCTCCACGGCATTCCAAACCAAGGCACCCTCTCGGTACTGGGGGACCCCCAGACCAGCTGGTGTTGGGGGTGCTGGGGTGCAGCTGAGGGTGCCAGGACCCATCTGTGAACACCCACAAATGCATCGGGTCCCCCTAAACCTCAAAAGGGGCCAGTGGGATTCTGTGACCTTCCCCCAGGAAGGGAACTGGTGGGCACCCAGTGCCCCATTACCTTGTGGGAAGAGCCAACGGAGCAGTTGAGCTGCAAATAGTGGGGTTTTTCCCCTCTTCTTTTTAAAATTTACTCACAGACGTGATTTCTGGGGGCAGCAGCATCGCTCGGGTGCTCAGCTCCGGACCTGCAGCAGTGGAAAAGATTCCGTCTGCAAAATCACATCAAAAATCACATTGAAAAATTGCACCTACAAAGTCACACTGAAAGAATCACATTACAAAAAAAAAAAATCACATCTGCATTTCTTCGCCTCCCTTCATGGGATCTGCACCCATGGACCTGACTGGGAGTAACAGTGCTGGGAGGAAAACTGACCCTGGAGACTCCCAAGGCCACCAGTACCATGATCAGATGAGCCCACAGGACGTTCCTGCTTTACACACTGATAAAAGGCCTCTCCGTGCCTGCAGAGATGAATTTAACAGAATAAAGAGCAGGGTTGGAAATTAATTAATGTATTTGTGGCTGCTTTCTTGAAGCCCCTGACACAAAAGAAGCCCCCAGTCCCAGTGCACTAGTTGTCCACCCTGATCCCACAGCCCAGGGCAAGGATGGGGGAAAAAATCCCTCTGGCGGTAGGTGGGAAATTGGCACTGCCCATCCTGCTGCAGCTGCAATGAGTGGTCCCACTGCAGTGATCCCTGATCCTGGTGCCAGCAGTGCCAAGGCAGGAGCTGGGCGTTGGGGAGGGGAAGGTGGGACCCTCCTTGAGACGTGTTGGAGTGAAACCCTCAAGGTCCCCATGCTCAGACCATGGAAAATTCCACAACTGACTGCAAAGCTGGTGGGAGCGCAAGGGGGGAACCAGCTTGGGGGCTGAATCCAGGGCCCCCCCTAGTCCCCCCAGCATGGCCTCACCAGCAGAGGAAGAGGAGCCAAATGGCATTTGGAATATCTTTGCTTCCCAAAGTGGCAGCTGAGACACTGAACCAGCACGAACATCCAGGAAAATCCAACAGAAGAAGCTGGAGAAATCAGAGCTGGCATCAGGGGTCCACAGAGGCTACCCCTCATCCCAGCACATCAGCCTGGGGACAGCAGCTGTGGGCAGCTGCCCATTGGGAAAGGCTGGGCAGCAGGTGAAAGGAAAGCACAGAAGTCTTGGATAGGCAGGTCCAGCTGCATCCCTGAGCTGACAGTCAACTTTGTCCCCTGCATTAAGCCCAGGCCCACCCTGGGCCTTCTCCAGACTCTGCAGCCCCAAAGAGCAGCTCCTCGGCTCACAGTCACTACAGGGGCTGTAAACTCACTAGCCTGAGCCCAAACATTCTTCATGTCACACTGTGACCCCCCAACTGGCATATGGTACGGGGGGGGCTCCCCTCTCCCCATGGTCCTCCCCATCACAACCAGCTGAAGGGTTTCTAATCCCACTGGACACAAAGGGGCAGGGAAAGGGGAGAAAACCAATATTCAAAATCACAGAACCATGAAATGGTTTGGGTTGGAAGGGACCTCAAAACTCATCTTGTTCCAACTCCTGCCATGGGCAGGGACACCTTCCACTAGACTAGGTTGCTCCAACCTGGCCTTGAACACTTCCAGGAATGGGGCAGCCACAGCTTCTCTAGGCAACCTTTTCCTTGACAGGGAAAGTGCTGCCCAGGGTGAACTATAAATACAAAGATAATTTTAATTAATTTATTTATTTCTTTACACATAACTGAAAGTGATGTTACAGTACATAAGTTATTTACAACTGTGCAGTAATGTGTTGCAAAATAAATTATCTAGAAGGCAGCAAAAGTACATTGTTAATGTATATAAAAACTGTACAGCATTTATGGGATACAATTTTTCTTTATATGAGTATTGGCTCTGTAGTGTTTTCAAGTTATGTTCTCAGAAAGAGAAACGAAATGCCCAAGATTAAAGGAAAAAATATATAAACCACGTGGATTTTACTCCATTAAAAACACAGTTGGCAAAGTCCTTTCTCTGCGTCGCCGTCTCCCCGGCCGTGCCGCCCCGGCGGCTCCTCTGCTTGTCCCCGATGGTGGCAGCGGCTGCTGTGGGCACATCCCGGAGCCGTCCCCGCTCCAAGCCGCCGCTGCCCAACTTGGACACTGTCTTTTTGTTGCTAATTGGGGATTTTTTGTGACTTTTTTTTGTTGGTTTTTTTTTGTTGGTTTTTTTTTTTTTTTTTTGTAGACATTCCCATTGTTGGAACGAGAACCTCAACACCCCCCCCCTCCCCCCATGGTTTCCTACTGCAGCTTCTCCGAGAGGAGATCCGCGCCCGGTGGAAAACAGAGAGCTGGAAATCACGGTGTTCACAAGTACATGGTTCACGTGGTTGCTGGCCCCGCTCAGCAGCTTCTGCAACACACACACGGTGTCCTTGGCCTCCTCCCTCCGCGCCCTGGCCAGTCTCGGGGCCGCTGAGTGCCCGCCGCCGGCACTGCCCGGTGCCTCCCTGCCGCAGCCGCCGGTGGGAAGGAGCTGCGCCCGGCCCGCTGCCCCGCGGAGCTGCCGTCAGTCCGGAAGCGAGGGACATGTTGTGAAGAAAGTGCAATTATTTTTTCTTATTGTTTTGTTTTCTGCCGATAGCTGCTTCCTCCTCCTCTGACCAGGGATTCATCAGCAAGCGGTAAAGGTGAATGTGAGCTCGACCGCCCGACCTCGGAGCGCTCCCGTCCTTGCCAGTGTTCAGTGATGTCTCCTGGGGTGGAACTGTCATGCCGGCAAGAGCACGAAGTCATCGTTCACGTCGACCATTGGCACATAGAACGAGGGCACCTCGTTCACACAGAGAGATTTGTGCCCTGCGGGGTCCAGCTCCTGCACCTTCAGCTGCCACTCCATCCTCTGCACCGCGTTCAAGGCAGCTGCTTCATGTTGCTGTCGCATGAGCAGGCATGTCTGGATTGGGAAAAACCAATGGGAGGTGAGGGGGGAGTGGGAGAGGGCAGGAGAGGGTCCTGCTGCCCGTCCCACCCAGCAAACCCAGGGGATGTGCAGCCACTGAGGTGGGCACAGCACCAAATGCAGTAAGGGATGCCACACACAGGACAGCTGGATTTG
Source organism: Corapipo altera (assembly GCF_003945725.1). Taxonomy (NCBI): domain Eukaryota; kingdom Metazoa; phylum Chordata; class Aves; order Passeriformes; family Pipridae; genus Corapipo; species Corapipo altera. The sequence continues at coordinate 4,509,368 of NW_020884894.1, read as the reverse complement.
GGATGTCTGCTGAGCTCAGCTCCAGCAGGAGCTGGGGCAAACCCAGAAGCTTTGGGTTTGAAAGGCTTGGAAGTACCCCAGAGCACGGACCCCACCAATGACCACTTTGGCATAGTCCCCATTGGTCCCCACAGGGACCTTCTCCCTTCGTTGGACCTGCCAATCCCTTCCGTGTCACCAGCTGCAGCACAACTGTCCCTGCTTCCTTCCCGTGCTAGAGTGTGGCTCTCAGAGTTTTCTGGAATCACTGCCCAGGCTCCTGACACCCTGAAGGTTTTGGGCTCACTGCAACACATGCTCCTGGCAAAGAGCAGCCCCTGAGGGTTCAACCGACTGGGAAAGCTCCAACCAGAAGCATGAGGGGGAATCCCAGCTGAATTCAGCCCCAAGCTGAACCTGCCTCCCCTCCCCATTTTTGGAACCAGCAGAGGCCACTGTGCTCCCCAAATCCCTGCTGAGGCTCCCAACGCTCTGCTGTGCCACTCATGGGAGCATCCCCACCATGCAACCCTGCCCTGACCACCTCACAACACCCACTCTGTGCTGGAAACCACTAAGGCAGCTTCCAGGCTCCAGCCACAGCCGGGACCCTTCTAGAATGCCCCAGCCCGGAGCACGGGGCTCCCAGGGCTCTTACCTTCATCCGATCGTACTTGTCATCCACATCCTGCAGCCAGGAAATGAACTGTCGTGCGTTGAAACGGTCTCTGACCGATTTGTTTTCGTCTCCCTAAGGAAAGGACAGCAAAAGGAATGACACGAGGGATTATTTTTGTACTTTAAGCCGTTACAGGTCTCACAGGCCACATTCAAACCCCTCCTGGGGCACACACTCCTCAGAAATGAGGTGCCTGCAGGGATGGAGGATGGAGCATGCTTCTTCCAGCTGCTCCTGAAGCCCTTTCCAAGGATTCAGCCTTGGGTGGGGATGCACATGCCTGTGTGCACACACTCCCTCTTTTAACTTGCTTTGCAGAGAATCTGTCCATGTCAGCCCATCACAGCACCTGCACCTCCCTGTCTCCTTCAACTCATGCCAAGATCACAGCAGCACAGACACTTGGCTGGGAAAAGCTGAGGGATAAACCAAAGCTCCTGGATCAATACACAGGTCACTAATAAATCCCAGGACCCTGTTGCTACCCTCCTGCAGTGTAGCAGTGTCATGGCTCTCTCCCCTTCCTTCCACAGGAAAAGACCCAGGGAGTAGTAAAATAAACCTTTCCAGTGTGTGAGATGATCCTGATCAGGAAGAGTAAAGGGTCCTGAGACTCACTGATAAACTTCTGAGACACTTCTCCCCACCGAGACAGGCACTGACCTGATTTTCTAGAGGCATGTTGTACACCTCGGAGTCCAGCAGCATGGTGCAGGCACTGAAGGGCACAGCCTGGTTAGCGATGGTCCTCGCTGCCCGGCAGTGAACCCTCAAGATCTCCTGCTCGCAGGAGACGATGAGCTTCTCCTGAGGAAGAGCAAAGCAGTGAGTATGGCAGCCTCAGCCTCCCCAGCAGAGGAAATTTGGGCCCTGTTCCCCACCTGAGTGCCCCCTTACCCGCTCTATGCTGTGCTGGAGCCGCAGCTTCCCCCGGACGGCCTCCTGCTGCTTGAAGAGCTCCTTGAGCGGCTCGGCGAGTGACGGCGGTGGGGCAATCTGTGGGCACAGGGTTAGAGCCAGAGAGTCAGAGCCAGGATCACTGCTGGGAGCAGAGCCTGGGGTGCTGCCAGAACCCTGAAATGCACATTGGCCATGGAGTTGGGGAGGGAGCAGGGGACACCCCATGGGGTATCATAGCGAGAAGGTCTGCCAAGGACAAGATCCTGCTGGTGCTCAGACCTTAGTGAGCATGAGACAACAAGGCAAAAGGTGCCTAGTGCTGAGAGCAGAGCTCAGCCTCCAGAACTAGAGCCTGAACCCCTCCACGTGCCTCAGGGCAGGTTGTGCAGGTGCCCAAGCGTGTCTGATTGTTGAAGAACCACTGCCAGGAGCAGTCTAGCCTCAGCCCCGCGATGGGAGCCTGTGTACCAATCTATCCTGCACCTTCTAGGGAGCAAGGTGTTCCTCCAGCACAGTCCCAGCTCCCAACAGAGGAGCAGGTTGGTCTAGGAAGTCTAGGAAGGAACAAGACGTGAACACAGTGCCAGGGCCAACACCCCTGTGGCAGGAACTCACAGCCTGAGGTCCTTTGCCCTGCGCACAGCAGGGAACAGAATCTGGTGTGGCCAGTCACACTGACCCTCCTCCATCCAGATCCAGATTTACTGCCTGCAGCACTAAGATTGATGCACTTGTATTAGTGAGGCCATTCATCAGCACAGCAGGGAAATGCTGGTCCCAGTGCCAAGTCAAATAGCAGAGTTTGGGAAAACAAAGGCAGGAGTTAAGAGCTATCCTTTTCCTCTGTTCCAGGCTCATTATCCTGTTACTACACTGCTGTAAAAGCAGTTTAACCTTCCAGGTTCAAATCCACTGGATTCATACAAACTTTGCTCTAAAGCCTGACCAAATCTCGGGTCCCTCAGCACAGCCCAAGGTCTTCCCTGCAAAAATGCAGCATCTCAGGGGTTGCATTTAACACACAGCCATGGACTTATCCAGGCTCAGGTTTGGTGTCATATTATAAAAGCAGGTTAAAGCCACAGCTGGGACATGTAGGCATTGCAAGGGTGGTCACAGGGCATGGAGGAAAACTTGGCTGTGCCTTTTGCAGCGAGGGAGGGGACAGTCCCTGATGCTAAACAGAGAAGGTGACTCACCACTGGAATATGGAGCTTGCTTAGAGGTTTGCCATCCAACAGGTAGGAGCCTGTGTAGGTGACATACTCAGCGTAGCACTGTGGAGCTTGGGGAGTAATATAGCAGAGGATTTTCCGCTTCTCCTCAATCTTTTTCCTGATCTGGAGGTACTCGAAGTAGGGGTTGGACCTGTCACTGTGATACGGTTCGATGTCATCCAGTTTTATCGCATCCACAATAGCTGCCAGTGTTTGCTGGATCATCTCCCTCGTCTGCTGGGTGGACGTGTTGATCTGCTGCTGCAGCTGCTGGTTGGAGCGCTGGAAGCGGCGCTTCCGCGGGTGCTGAGCCTGGGAATCTTCCTCCTCCGTGATGCGGCCTTTGGCACGTGTGACGGGTGCGGACACGGGAGGAAATTCCTTCTCGGCTGAGGCGGCATTCTGTTTGTTTTGGTTGGCGAGCATCTGAGCCCGGTTCCTGGTAATCCGCTGAGGAATCTCTTCTATTTTGGGTGGTTTGGGAGCTTCTGCTACTGGTTTTTGTATTGGTTCCACAACTTCTGGTTGAGCATTGCCCGGAGGTGTGTCCGCCTGGGATGATGGGGCCTGGTTCCCACCACGGGTCGCAGCACTGTCCTGAGGAACGGCGCCCTCGCAGCCAGACACGGGCAGGGGACAGGGCTGGGAGCTGCTCTCTGCCACCCCACCAGCAGATGACAGCTCCTCGTGCACGGTCTCCACCTCTTTGCTCTCCACCTGTGCGGACTCTGACGGGGTCTGCTGGAAAACCTGCGTTTCCAAGTCCTCCGTTCCTTTCTCCTCAGCCACATTCAGCACCTCTGAGGTGGTTTCCTGCACAGCCACTTCTGGTTTCTGCTCCTCTGCTGGTGGCTCCGTGTCCACGGGCAGGGTGGCCGCTGCCTGGCTGGCCGGTGGCTCCTCCGGCTCGCCAGACGCTATCACGGACGTGCTGGCTTTGATGATCCCAGTGCTTGGCTCCGAAGCTGCTGTTGGGCTTTCCTCCACTGCCTCTGCCTCGGTCATCTCCGTCTCTGCAACGTCCTTAGGCTGGAGTGGCAGCTCTGGGAGCGAGAAGGGGCCAAGGTCCAAGTCATCCTCAGTGTTGGTGAAGGGATCGGGCCACGTCACCGCCTCCTCTGTATTTGTGGGTGCTGTGTTATTGTTTTCCAAATAGTTGTTTTCTGGTGCGGTGACAACTTCGGCCTGAGGTTCTGCTGGCACACACGGGGGCTCTGGAGGGATCTCTGGTGCTTCTTCTGGAAGAGGCTTGCAGTTATTGAAGAAGGTGTCTAACCTAGTAGGGGACATGTAAGGAGCCTGCTCTTCGGCATTCGCTATCTCTCCAGGAACTGCTTCCTCAGCATCCTCCTTGACTTCCTCCAGCCGTGGTTCAGACACCGACAGAGGGTAAGAGATGGGAGAAACGGGGTAGGAAGTCTCTGTGGGAATGAAGGCTACAGGCGCAGGATGAATCGGTTCTAGGGAACAGAGTGGAGGTTTAGGGGACTCGGAAAACCTCTGGGGAGATTTCATCAGAAGTTCAGAGCCCATGGACCAGGGCACAGGGTGCTCTGTGGGGGTACTCATCAGGCTAGGGGGAATGGTGGTGTCTGGGTTTCGGGAAGGAGGGTTATCCCAGTCTATGTTGTTTTGTTCTGGCATACCCGAACTGAAATGGTTTTCTTCGATAGGTGGTAGGTAGGTGGATTCTGGTGGCATGATGGAGGCGGTGGCTTGCTGCTCCTCCGTGGTATCCAAGGGCATGCCAAGGTCGGGGGGAAGAGCACTTTCCACTGAAGGAGCCAGCAACTCATCTCTGTGTGAAGGGGAGGATTTTGCTTGTAAACCAGAAAAAACACTTTCAGGCGACTGGGCGACCCCGCTGACAGCTCCTGGTGCACAGTGCAAAGCTTCCACTTTGGGTGAGGAAACTCCATAATCGGGGGAGTAATACCCAGGAGATAAACACTGGAACTTCTCGGTAGGAACAGAAGGAAGGGGAACTTTCTCCTCCATTAAATGCTGCACTGGAGAGTCATAATTTGATGTCGCCGGGACGCTTTGCTGTCTGAAAAACTTATCTCCGACGCTGAATTCTTCTTCAGGCGCCCTTCTGATGTCCACCGAGATGGAACGATAGAGGTTTGTGGAGGGGATGGTACGAGTCGGGGTCTGACTCGGGTTCTCGGGGAGCCCACTGGGAACGTTGGTGTATCTGTCAAAGAAGGATGGGGAGCAGGCGTTCATGGACATGGTGGAGATGGGCAGTGAGTGCTGTGAGTCTGCGCACTCGAACATCAGGTCCGTGTAGTCCTCATTGCTGCATGACGGAGTCCTGGGTGTCTGCATCACCTCCTCATAGCTCGGGCAAGAGACAACGGATGCTGGGGTCGGGACGCCCGTCGGTCGGTTCTGATCTGGCCTGGGAGACGCCGGGAGGATCTCCTTCAGCTGAGGACCCGTGATCCAGTCCTTGGAGTCTGTCCCCACGGCAGGCTGTGCCTTGTTTTCTGGTGACAGTATAGGAGTCAGCGGACCCAACTCTTTGAGTTTCTTGTCCTTGAGCTGAGTATCCAGCGACAGCGGTTTCTTTGTGGACAGATCCAGACTCCTCTTCCGCACATCTTCCGAGTTCTTAAGCTTATCCTTTAACTTGGGATCTCCGGACCTGTGCCGCATTTTCTCCATTTGTTTCATTCTCTCTTTGTGCCTTTTGTGGCGTTCCTCAATCTCCAGGTCTTTCTGGCTCAGCATCCTCTCAAAGCTGGTCATCATCAGATCACCATCTCCCAGAAGTTTCTCCCTTGGTCTGGCATCCTTCTTGCCACTGTCTTTGGAAATGGTTATTTTCTCATTTCCATTGCTTATTTTTATGGAGTCTGATTTGTCTTTGTCTTGGTTCTCCTTGAGCTTCTCCTTCAGTTTGGTTTCGCCGAATTTGAGGTTGTCCTCCTTGGATTTATCTTTAAAGGTGGTAACTTGAGGCCCATCCTTGTCTTTGAGTGTTGACTTCGGCTCATCTTTGTGATGTTTAAAGAAACCATCTGCATGTTTGTCTCTATGCTTTTCCTTTTCCTCCTTCCATTTTTCCTTGTGTTTATCCCGCTTCTTTTTCTCTTTAGCTGTGTTGATGGTGCTGGAACCATAAGTCTTTTCTTTTTCTGCCTTCTTTGACAACTCTCTTTCAGAATCATTTTTATCCTTCTTTTCAGAAAATAAGTAATCAATGCTCTTCTCTGGTTCCTCATCAGCCTCTGCTTTCATGTTGTAGGAAGAGCCAAAAGCCTCCCCATCCACAGAGAAATCTTTTTCGTAATGAGTAGAATCCTTTCTGCTGCTGGAGTCCTTGAATTCTTCTGTTTTTTCCTTTTTCTCTGTTTTCTCCTTCTTTGCTTTTTCCTTCTCATGACTTTTCTTTGAGGAAGATGAGGAATGTCGGTGTCTCTCCTTCTCCTTGAGTTTGTCCTGCAGGCAGGGTAAAGGGAGAGAGTCCTTAAACTTTTCTTCAGCAGCATCAGCAAGAGAAAGGTTTGAAGACTCAAAGAGGCTGGTCAGTCCTGGCTCTTGCCCTCTGTCTGTGAAGCTGTCAGAAGAGATCTCGCTGATCTTGTCATTGGAGTCATCCCTGTAGTCATTCAGAGCCTCCTCCTCCAGTTTCTCCAGCAGGCTCTTCTCTGACTCCCCTCCTTTTGAAGACTTCTTCTCTTTGGAATGCTCTTTATCCAGTTTCTCCTTATGTTTGCTTTTCACCTTGTCGTCACTGGTGTGTTTCTTTTCAACCTTTTCTGGGAGCTTTTGTTTGTTTTTCTTCTCCTGAGTGGAATCTATGGACATTCTGTCCTTCCTGTCCTTGTACTTCTCAGTGGAGTCTTTATCTTTCTTCTCTTTGTGTTTCTCAAAGGAACTCTTCTCCTTCTTCTCCTTTCCCCCTTCTGATGTTCCTTTGTCCTTCTTTTTCTCCTTGGACTCCTTATCCTTCTGCTTCTCCGAGTGCTGCCGGTCGGAGGAGTACTTGCGGTGCTTGTCGGGGTACAGCTCCTTCTCGGCAGCCGCATCGTCCTTGTCCTGCAGACTGTCCAGGCGATGCATTTCGCCCCCAGCAGAGTCGCTCACTTTGAACCCACTCAAGCTGTAATCATCCCTCTCGTCCTCACTCTCATCCGTGAAGATGTCAGCGATGCTGTACCAGCTCTTCTCCTTGCCTTTCTTCTCATCCTTCTTCTCGGAGAAATCCTCACGATCCGTGGAGAAGTTTTTCTCTTTCTTCTCTTTCACTTGGTCAAAAGAACTCTTCCTCTCCTTATCTTTGCTGTGAAGATCTTTGTACTTCTCCTTAGTTTCCTTCTTCTCTTTGAAGCTCTTCTCTAGTTCTTTGTCCTTCAGAATTTTCTCCGGAGCAACTTTTTCATTTTTCTCCTTGTCGCCTTCTTTGGATTTTTCCTTGTATTTTTCTGGCTTCACCTTTTCTTTTTTTTCTTTATCAGGAGCATCTTTTTTCTCCTTTTCCTTCCCAGAATGGTGCCTCTCCCAACTCTCCAGGGTTTTCCCACTGAATTCAGGGTCAGACTTATCCTTGAAGAATGTTTCACAGCCATAGTCTTTGAAGTCATCTCGATAGGGTTCCTCCTGCTTTGTCTTGGGATCTTTTCGTTCTTTGGAGCCATCAGAGGAATCTTTTCTGTCTTTGTTGGTTTCACCTGTATCTTTTTCTTTCCTCTCCTTGACAGTCTCCACAGAATCCTTCCTTTTCTTATCCTTTTCTGGCAAATAACTGGGAGTAACTTTGTGTCTGTCTGTTTGGTCCTTTTTCTTCTCGGAGCTTTTCTCCACATAGTCCCTCTCCTTTTTCTTTAGGAAAGTGTCCTTTTCGTTCCGCTTCTCGTTGTATTCCTTCTTCTCCTTTGTTTTATTTTCCTTTTTCTTATCTTTAATTTCCTCTTTCACAGGTTCTATGATTAGTTTTGCCACGGTGTCATTTTTAATCTCCCTGAAATCTGTTACTGGAGAATCCCAGCTGTCTTCACCCTTGAAGTCAAAGGATGAATCAGAGGACAAGTCTGAAAACCACCTCTCCTGCTGATCATCCGAAAGGCTGAACTTCGTGTCCTCGCTTTCGGCAAATTGGGTTTTGTTATTAAACTCATCAAATCCAGACTCATCCCTGTAAAGTTTTTCTTTTTTGCATTTTTCTTTCTCCTCCTTGAAGGATTTTTCTTTCTCTAGTTTAGAAACCTTCTCCTCCTTCAGTTCATTCTTTTTCTCAGATTTGGACTGCTTGTCCTTTGACTTCTTCTTTCTGTCCTCTTTGTGTATTCTTGGCTTCTCCTCCTTGGGAGATTTCTCCTTGACAGGTTTCTCTTTTTCTGACTTACTCAATCCTTCTCTGAAGGATTTGCTCAGGTCTTTACTACCATCTTTGATTTTTCTTAATGATTTCTCCTCTTTTGAGGATTTTCCAGTCTCATCTTTAAACAACCACTCCTTCTCCTCCACTTTACCTTTGGGGAGCTTTTCCTCCTTCTTACCATGTTCCCGCTCATGCTTTAACACTTTCAACTTGTTTTCGACTGGATTTTCTGTCTCTACTATCAAGCCTTTCTCAGGTTTTTGTTTAGAGTCCTCAAACTCAAAAGAAAATGTTTTGATTATTTTAATGTCTTGGCTGATGGGACACTGTCCCTTCTCCTTGTTTTTATGTTTGTGTTTTGTTTTATGCTTTTTAACAACCTTCCCCTCCTTGTCCAGCTTTGGAATTGCTCCATCCACATTGCTATGGAATGAATTCTTTTTCTCAGAAACAGCGTTGTGGGGGGTGTTTTTCTTTTTGTGCTCTGGTTTCTTCCTGACTGGCTTTAGTGACTCTAAGCTCGAGTCCTCGGACGAATAGTCTGACTCGCTTGTCAGCCTCGTCCTGGTGGAGTCCGATAAGGAACTGACATCTGACCAAGCTGGAGAAGATATGGTTTTCCAATTGTCCGTCCTCCAGTGCTTGGAGTGCTGTTCTGTAAGATTGGGATTATGTTTCTGGGATGCTAAACTCCCATGAGAAGAGGTTGATGAGGCAGACAGAGAGTTAAACAAGGAGGATTCTTTTAGCACTAGCCTCGAGTCCTTTACACAGCTAGAGCTCTGGAGAGAGTCTCTATCATCCTCCTCACTCTCCACGTTTTCACTCTCTGATTCAGAGGAACAAAATTTGTCATTTTTTTTGCCAAACCGAACCTCTTTGCTTTTCGTCTCCTTCTTCCGCTTCTTTTTTACTTTGCTTTTCTCCTTCGGTGCCTTGGTGCTGGCGGGCTCCCGGATCTTGCTGCTGGGCAAGATCGAGTGGGTCGAAAGGCGCAGCTTCTCTCCCGTCCCCACAGCCACGCTGGTCTCCTCCTCGTCCGAGCTGTCCGATAGGATGCGGTGGGCAGCTTTCTTTGGTGTAATTGTGTTATTTTTAGTATAAGTTTTCACTTCCATTTTGGGTATGGAAATGAAACTGTTTGCTTTAGTCTCTTTCCTGTAATCCTTTTTCAGCAAATGTTTGTCATCGACCGGCGGGACCCGGTCCTGTTCATCATCCTCATCAAATTCATACTCGTCCTTCACTGGCGTGATGGTTTTAGGCGGCTCCTGGGCCTTGGGCTTGTGTTTCAAACCCTTCTCAAACTCTGAGTCTGTGTTATTGCCATCAACGGAGCTGGAGGGAGCAAAGGAAGGGGCATCCTCCTCTTCTGAGGTCTCTGCAGAGAGAGAAGAACAGCGTGTTAAAGGTTGTGAGAGGCTTTGGGGTCTACGACAGACATGAACTACTAAGAACAATCCTGGTACCCTTTGGCCTCACTCAGACTTTGCCAGGTTGGCAGCCAACAGCTTGGAATGCCAGGTTGGGATATGCTTTAGGAAAGAACAGACATCCTGGCTCCAACCTGCATGGCGCGCTCCTCAAAACAAGAGCCTGAGTGTATCACGAGAACTTTATAACAGGGTTATGGCTGCACGCAGCATAGGTCAAGGCTCCCCGTAAGACTGGGAACTCTAGCTCTAATTAAAACCTGCAGTGTTTCCCACAACGGTGGCACTGGTGGGACAGGCTCTAGCAAGGACAGACTGGGAGCAGAACCTGAAACACCAGTGCTGGGACAGCCGAGGGATGGGAACACATGGCGGACACGCAAACCTCCTCCTCTCTGCGGAAATTACCCATGTCTTAAAGGTAAGACATCCATTTCCCTGCAACTGGCTTCCAATCCTGCATCTTGATTGTCCCAGGGAAGGGATCTCAATGTTGCCTGTTAGGGCAAACAGCTCCCGGAGCTAAAGCTGCTGGTTATGTTGTCTGAATTTGGGTTACAGCTACAGGTGGGCTCCTGACCACGGCAGCAGCGTGTGGATATTCTGACAAGAATCTAAACTTCACTGTTCTTTAATGTCTCTGCACTAACAGACAGCTGCAGGCCACAAACATCACTGCCCCGGCCCCAGACAGGTCAGTCTCACCTGTTGAGCTCTCCTCGCTGGAGGGGTATGTGGTCTTCCCCAGGAGCAGATTCACCATGGTGGGAGAATTCGCTACTTTTAAAGGTGTCTCGCCCTTCCTGTTGCTTTGATGAGGATTCCCTCCATAATGTAACAACAATTTCACCACCTGAAAAGAGACACTGAGGCTTGAAGAAGCTCGTGATGTTTTGATTCCAGGTATTTTGTAGAACTTTCATACAAAACTATAAGGGGAGTGTCCTCAGGACATGCCTCATGGTACTAAGAGTCAGCAATTAAAAAGGAGACAAAATCCAGCAACATTCCCAGGGAAGCAGTAGAATCATTATCCCTGGAAGTACAAAAAACATGCAGATGTGGTGTTTAAGGACATGGTTTAGTGGTGGGGCGTGGCAGCATTGGTTAATGGCTGGACTCGATGATCTTGGAGGTCTTTTCCAACCTTAATGATTCTGTGATTCTAAGAACCAACCTGCGCAGGAAAGAAGGGTGAAGAACAAGACACAAGGCCGTGTTCCCTTCCCAATTCCTGAGGAAGAATGAACTATCTTGTGTGCAGGGGAACACCAAGTAAAACACACAACAGCTCTGGGGCAAGGAAATACACAGAATCATTGTGTTAGAAGGGACTTTTAAGATCACCTTATTCCATCCCCTGCCATGGGCAGGGATGCCTTCCACTAGACCAGGTTGCTCCAAGCCCCATCCAGCCTGGCCTTGAACACAAATTCCTGCCCACTAAACAGCAAATGAGAATTAAATAATCAGAATCCCCGTGTTTTCACAGTTGGCTGCACGAAGCACAAGCTTACAAAAGAGTCCTTAAAAGCCCAGCAATGAAATCCAGCAACTCCCAACCTTGAAGTGCCCGTTGTTGGCTGCGTCGTGCAGGGGGGTGTCGTCGTCCAGCCCCTTGGTGTTGACCTCAGCACCCGCCGCGAGTAACTGCTTCGCCACGTCGTAGTAGCCCCGATTACACGCCTCGTGCAGCGCCGTCCAGCCTGCAGGGAGAGGGACACTCAGCACACGACAGCACCTTCACGGAGACACACAGACTGGGAGAGTCACCCCCAGGCACACAGGCTGCAGGTACCACTGTGGAAGGGGGGGTGTTGCTCTGATGGCCAAGTTGGCTGTGTTTGTCCGGATGCCTGTGAAGGAAGGAACCTGCAGCTCTGCCCTGCTACTCCAGCCAGGCACTCATAGAATCTATCTCACGTTTCCCTCTGGTCACACCATGTGCTACAGGCAGAGCATCTGCCACAGCGGACACGGCCCCAGGAGATGGAAAGGGAAAGTTTTATGTGAGAAATGAAGAGAATTGCTGCTGCAACGTGAAAGACAGGTCTGAAATCCTTTCCTCTTCGTAGAATCACGGAATGGTTTTGGTTGGGAGGAATCACGGCCATGGGTAGGGACACCTTCCGCTATCCCAGGTTGCTCAAAGCCCTGTCCAACCTGGCCCTGAACACTTCTGGGATGGGGCAGCCACAGTTTCTCTGGGCAACCTGTGCCAGGGCCTCACCACCCTCACAGGGAAGGATTTCTTCCCAATATCCCATCTAACCCTGCACTCCTTCAGCTTAAGGCCATTCACCCTTCTCCTGGCACCACATGCCCTTGTGAAAAGTCCCTCTCCAGCCTTCTTTTAAGCACTGCTTAAGGTTTGGCTTTAGGTTCCAACTCCTCTGTAAGGGAAACACTGGTGCCTAGACTGGGCCTGAGCTCTGAACGGCAGACAAGGATCTGAAACTGGCTCCACACAGCCCTCACAAATATTTTCTGTGCTCTCCAAGTACACAGCCAGGCCTGAACACCAGCTTGGGGGGGAACCAAACAGCAGATCTCAACAGTAACAGCAACTTCAGTTCTCAAACAAACCTCTGAAGAGCACAGAACAAAATATTTTATCGTGTTCAAACAGACTATTTTTAAGTAGAGCCTGTTTTGAAGTTTCCCAGCGCAGCTGCTCCGGTGTTTTGCTGATAGCGCCGTGGGAGCGTGTTCCGTTACCTTCACTTGGAGCCTTCGGAAGGGGCACCTGTGCCCAGAATTAATCACAACTGATACTTCAGTCTGGCACTCAGATTAATCATACGGGAGGAGGAACAGCCATATCTATTTATAGCCCCAAAATCGTGCAAAGAGAACAGCAAAGAGCAAAGTCAAGTTCTTGGACGTGCTGAAGAAAGGTTGTCCCAGCCCCACCATCAGCACGGGGGTGCTTGAACAGCACCTTCACCATCATCTCATTGCTGCCTTCTCCCTGCAGGACTTGGGGTTGTTCCTATGTCATCCCACCACCCTAAGCAGGAGCTTGGCAGCACTGCTGAGGAGGAAGAGGCGGAGGTGGTTCTACCAGGCTCAGGACAGTCACCACCTCCTCTAATTCCAGTGCCTGGTGGGATCTGACCTTGCCCTTCACATTTACTCTCCATTAGAAGCACCCCCACATTCAGTCCTTAAAAGCAACTCTCAGAAATCTCCAGAGCGATGACTTCACAAATCCACTCTTAGCAATGTATCTGTGCACATAATTTCTTCTATTTTAAGAAAAAGAAAAAGCTAAGCCAGCACATCTCCCTTTGCAAATCTCCCTCCAGACCTCCAAGACAGCACCTGTGTGGAAGGGCAAAGGAAATGCACCGGAAGGGCCTGTACACAGTTTCAGTTTATGAAGCCAGGGTAGCCCCAGGGATTGCTCTGGATCCTGCCCAGAAAGGAGTTTTTTGTGTGGTTTTTTGTTGTTTGGTTGTTTTTTAAAGAGCAACAAGACTTTCCTCCCCAAAGAGAGAAATTACTATTTTTGACTAATCCCCTCTTTCCAAGGAGCAACCCCATGTTATAAACAAACTACTTTGTGTGGTGGGAGCCATTCTCAGAAGTGGAACACGCAACCAGGTGGGAAGAGGTTGGGATTCCCAGGCTGGTTACCTGCGAAGTCCTTCACATTGACATCTGCACCCTCGATGATGAGCTCCTTGATGCGCCGGGCATCTCCTCGGATGGCAGCGCGATGCAGCCGAGTCTCTCCTCGCTCGTTTCTCTTATTTACTTTATCTTTGGTTTTGGAGGCAGAGTTGGGAGTTCCCTTCTGACAAACTGTAGACTGAGAGGGATGCTTTGGTGTTGTGTCAACTGCAGGGAGAGAAGCAGAGTCAGGAACTGCAATTCCAAAGAATTTCTAAACCTTTAGAGGGAGCTCGTGCATCGTGCTTCATCTCTTCCCTAAATATTCCCCACATGGCAGTGAGAGGCAACCCAGCCTCCGAAGTGGATGTGAACAGAGCAGCCTGTGTGTGTCCGACAGAGATGGGAATCACGGGCTGCCAGAGCCCACTGGAGTCCTGGCAAACACTGTGGACAATCCCGTGATTCGGGAGCAACAATGAAGCTCCTTACCCTCAAACCTCAATTCCCAAGGGAAGTGGCCTTTTACCAAGCACATGTGAGGTCTGATGGCCTTGGGAGGAGACTGTGCATTTCCTGGGAGAACACTGAAATGCAGTGAACACTCCACAGTTTTTTCCCTTTTAGTTTTCCCAAATACCAGTAACATCAGCAGTGAGATTGGTTAAGAACAACAAAATACGTGGCTAAAACTGCGATGTTGTGTGTAGGATGCAGATGTGACACAGTCCTCCAAAAACCCTGGGGGGGGGGGTCATGTTTGCAACAGATAAAAATTACCAAAATACAAAATCCGTGGTAAACACATTCCAGCTGCTCCGCATCTCGAGTTACAGCTGCAGTGGTTACACGTCTTATCCCCCTCCACAAGAAGAAACATTAAAAAACATACAGAGGATGATGTTTTGTCTTTATTCACAATCCTCCTTTACTGAGATAGCTGAGAGGCCAGTGGGAAACAGGGAGCTGATGTGGAGGAGGTTCCTATGGAATGAAAACTCTAGTTGAGAAGCCAGGGCAGGCTCAGTAGTGGCCTGGATTCAGCTCGTGGGACACTTGCTGCTACTGCCTGACACTGGAAGGAAGGGCAACCATAGCCACATGCAAATCCCAGTGACACCATGGCTGGAGTCACCTGCAGAGCCCTGTGGGATGGGTGAGACTCCACAGAGCAGCAAACCAGCCCCCTTGGACCACGCTGGAGGTGGCAGCTCAGTCACCTGAACCTCCTGGTGGCGCTGGGAACTGGAAAGACACAGCATTTGGGATGCAGGTCCCACCTGCCCACTCACACCTCAGAGTAAACCCCTCCTCCAGGTCTCACCTGGGCTGTTTGCAGACTCTTCCGCTGTCATCTGCATGAGGAGAGCGACTTGCTGGCGCTCGGAGAGCGGGTACCCTGCCCGGATCCCCGAGAGGCCCATGCCGAAGAGCAAGCCAGGCTTCCTGGTGGCGGGCTCCTTTTTAATCCTCTTCCGCTCAGGACCCTGCTTCTCTGTGGGACAAGGACACAGGAACACAAGCCATGAATGTCACCGGGACTGAAAACCACGTCCCACATCTCACAAACCAAAAAGACAGCAGTGAAGGTTGGTGAAGGATGGACCCCTGAAATGGGAGCACTGGTACCTGGAGCAGCCACCCAGGCTCACACTGCTGCAGGTGGAGCTGGGACATGCTCCACTCCTGCTCCTCCAACAGCCTCCAGTTCTCCCTCCACCATCAAAGAGCAGCACAGGAAGAAGGAAGTGGATCCTCCCTGGGGCCACTGACAGTGCTGTGCCTCCTATCTTGCTTTACGAGCCTCCATCCCATGCCATGGTGCTTGGAGAAGCCTACACAGCCTGACACCAACACAGCATGGACTCAACTGGAGGTATCCAACAGCATCAACAAGGAGTGCTGGCAAGACACAGGCTGACAGCTTGGAAACCTGGCCATCACCCCCACCACCATCATCATCATCAAACCAAGGAGCCAGCAGCCAAACGGGTGTAGGGAGCACCAGACTGGTCCTCTCCTCCCAGAGTGGCTGCTCCCACCTGGCACAGAGCACCCACCTGCCGTCAGGTCTTCTGCAACTCCCTAAAAAGTCCCAAGCAAACAGGAAGAGAGGGGATGAAGAAATCCCAGAGGAAGTGCCTGGCTTGTCATACCCAAATTCCAGCCTGACACCCAGTCTCCTAAATCATCCAGGCGCAAAGGTAGCTCCTGTTGAGGGACCAAACGCAACTGCCACTAACATCAGGATTTGTCAAATCCTCCTGCACCATCTCCAGTGGGTCCAAAGAGCCAGAGCCACACCAGAGTCACATGACCATGGAATGGTTTGGTTGAAAGGGACATTAAAGCTCATCTTGTTCCACCCCCAGTATGGCAGGGACACCTTCCATGAGACCAGGTTGCTCCAAGCCCAATCCAACCTGGCCTTGGACCCTTCCAGGGATGTGGGCAGCCACAGCTTCTCTGGGCAACCTGCGCCAGGGCCTCACCAGCCTCATTGGAATAAAAGTAACAATCTTGCAGCCTCAGCTCTGCTCATCCAACCCCCTTTGCCATTTGCCAGACTCGATGTGGGCCGCGGGCACGCGGTCACTGGGACGGAGCCTGTTGTGCCTCAGTGCAAAGTCCAGTGGGTCAGGTGGAACCGCCAGCGGACGGGGTCATGCTCGGCCACCAGACTCTGCACCACAGCACAGGTTTCCTCCTTCACCCACCAAACTACAGTGGAGTAAAAGTCTCCAGCAGACGAGGGCAGCAGTGTGTGGGGATGCCTGCACTGCTTCAGCTCCATTCCTGCCACTCCAGTTCCTGCACTCCCGCGGCTGAGGCACAAGGCAGCTCCAGAAGCCTCCTCCCTGCACCATGTGCAGAGCTACCATCCCCTGCTGCTCAGATCTCACCAGGAGCAGGTGATTTCCATCGACCCCTGCTCCCAGGATCCTGTACATTTCAAAAAACAGACTGTCCCAGGGAACCTCTCAGTCAGAGAGCATGGCCACCCCTCTCCAAACCCATCTTCTTACTGCCCAGGAAGCTGTGGCTGCCCCATCCCTGGAAGTGTTCAAGGCCAGGTTGGAAGGGGCTTGGAGTAACCTGGTCTAGTGGAAGGTGTCCCTGCCCATAGCAGGAGGATGAGCTTTAAGGTTCCTTCCCACCCAAACCATTCCATGGTTCTATGAAATACAAGCCTTGGAAACACGTCTGCATTGAAGGAGAATCCCAGTCTACTCTTCTGAAGCCACATTTTGGTCATTCTGGCAGCTGTAACAGAGCTGGAAGATGAAATCAGATCACAGGAAAGTGGGCAGTTTTTTAATGGCTTAAAATAAAATTAAACCCAGTATGCTTACGGGAAGAAAACAACTTCACCCAGACAATCCCAGAAGCCACACTGCTGCACGGTGTGTCCTGCCAGGCACACTCAGCCTGAGCACAAGGACATCTGACCCATGTGTGCAGCACCTCTCTGCTCTTCCTAAGGCTCCGAGTTGCTGCTCCAAGCTGCTTAAATCCTGCTCTGCCAGGCCTGGCTTCTCCTCAGCCTTTGTCACCTCCAGCCCTGCCCCAAAGCCAGGCATGGAGGTGCTTGAGGGGTCACACCTTGCAAGGCTGATGCCACCAGGTAGTGTCCCTGAAGTACATGACTCCCAGAGTTGTACGTGGCAGAGGGCTGTTCCCTCAACTGGGAGCACAATTCCTTCCACAATTAGAATGGGAACATTTTCATTAATAACCCTCGGTTGCTGCAGGTTGTCAGCACGAGCTTAGAATTTGCAAAAATTGATTATTGAGTTCAACCGAAACCCCTTAAACTCCTATTCATTCTGCAGTTGCAGAAATTTCCTCCTCCACAGAACATTTAACATTAAGAAGCATGTGATCAACAAGATAAAAATAAATTGGAAAGCGACTGCTGTGTTCTCACTTGCTGTGATGAGGCAGCGAGGGCTGGTGGAGGCAGCCGAGGACTCAGGTTCGTGCTTCCCAGTGGGAAGGGTTCAAGGCCAGGTTGGATGGGGCTTGGAGCAACCTGGTGTAATGACTTACCCTTAAGTGTGGGTCATCACACCTGGTCTAGTGGAAGGTGTCCCTGCCCATGGTAGGGGGTGGAACGAGATGAACTTGAAGGTCCCTTCCAACCCAAACCATTCCAGGATTCTGGCATTCTAATGGCTCCCAGTGTGGGTAGTGTGGCAGTCCTGGATCCCTGCGTGGCACAACCCTCTGGCCACAGAAGCAAGACCCATAAGTGGGTCTGAAACATGAGGAGGAGGATGGAGACAGAGCTGCTCCCAGCATCCTGGACAGAGCTGCTTCCCATCCTCATCCTCAGCAGAGTCAGGGTCCTGCCTGGTCCCTGGCTCGATCCCCCGGCCCTGGTTGGTCCCAGGCTCACAGAGTTGCACAAGGGTCTTATTTCAGCCCAGATTTTACTCAGAATCGGCTTTTCAGCAGATTTAAAGGTGCCCCTGCACAGAGATCTCCACTCAATGGCTCCGTGTGCCGGCAGCTCCCACAGGCTGCTCCTTCTCCTCTAATGAAACGCATTTCTGGAACAGCTTGCAGGAAGATGGAGTGAATGGAGAGAAACTCACAGTGGGCAAATACCTCAAGCAGACAGAATAAAGCCTATTTCACACTCAAACCCCTTCAACAAGCACAGACCCCCAAGGTACGAGGGGGTGAGCAGACAGGGAGCCCCCAGTGTCCATCGGCAGAGGCGGTGGCTGGACTGTGCACATGGATTCCAGCAGAAGACCACGGCAGCCCACGGATGCTCTGTGAGCCTGGGATGAGCCACACCTCCATGCAGCTATTTTTAAAGCAGCTCGTTTGCTGCTTCAGCCCTTCTGCAAACCTCCTGAGCACAGCCTCAGCCCTGGTTTTATTCGGGGATCCTGCTTGGCTCTTCCCTCACGCTGACGCCAGCAGGAACCGCGTGCGCAGGCTTAAAGGGGAAAGCAGGATCTGAGCAGAGCTGCTGAGCCCAGCCAGGAACTGCTCCTGCCTTTCATCACACGGAGCCTGAGAGGCTGCAAAAGCAGAACAGGAGCAGATTCCCAGGACAAACGGGTCTGAGCATTTCCCTGAGGGTGGTTCTCATGCCCAAACAAGACTCGGGGCAGTGCTGCAACAGGGAGCACAAATCCGGGGCTGCTGGAAGTGCATCGGTAGCTCCATGGGATCCCAGGGCAGCTTGAGAGGGATTCAGTGCTGCTAGGCTGGCTCTGTGTGCAGGGCAGACACAGGCTGAACCCTGGCCTTATCCAAAATGGAGAGAAGCAGGGAAGAAAGGAGAACAGGGCGATGATGGAAAACCTCTCCAAGGTTTCTTGAGCCTGTGTTACGAGATACCGGCAGGTCGTGGGGATGTCGGAGCCGCACGGCTCCTCACTCCCCACACATGCAGAGAACCTTGTAATGCAAAAATCATCTGCTTCCACTGTTCCAACATGACAACACACGCATGGAAGGTGGAACCCTGAGGAAAAATACCATTTCCAAACCAGCAGCTCACATCGAACATCTCTGGTATGGAGACACCAAGTGCCGGCTCGCCAGCAAACAGGGATTTTCAACAGTTTCCGTGCCGAGCAAGCAAACAACCAGGAGATCAATAAGAATAAATTAGAGGAGCACAGACAGCAACAGAGACTGCACTGCACCCCTGAGACCACGCGGGCTCTGCTCCCCCCAGCCTGGCCCAGCCTGCGTAAGAGTGACTCATTCCTGCTGCAGAACTTGGAGGGCATAAAACGTTTTGGAGCATGTTGGCTCAAGGCAGGGAAGAGCAGGTCTGGCCCAGCACCGTGGCCTGAGGATGCACTCACAGGGCACCTGCAATGTGGGCCAGCGACTCAGGAGTAGAAAGGTTGACAGCAGCATGGTCCCACCATATCCCAGTGCTCCAGGGAACCCCAGAATTGAAGGACATGCAGGTTGGGGTTGCTGAGGGGAAGGCTGGAGGTGGCAGAGAGCCCAGCAGCAGTGGTGTGGAATGGGAAGTAGCACCATGGCACAGGTGGATAAACTAGAGAGGGCAGCAGGACAGGCCAGGAGAACACCCAGTGGTGAAGAGCTCAGTGAGGAGGGCGAGCAGGGCTGCATGGAGACTCCCAGAATGCAGAGGAACACAGCTTAGGCTAGGGGGCTGCACTCCAGGGCTGGTGCTGGGGGGGCACCTTGGCACCAGGAGGTCATGGACATGCTGATGGACTGGGGGGCAGAGCCAGGAGGTGATCTGGTTTATCAAACAGGTGCCAAAAAGGAAACCAATGAGCAAAATGAGAAGAAAAGCAGGGTCTGCCTTGGCAGAAGAGTAAGGAAGGTACCCTGAGCCACTCCTGTACAGCAGGAAGCTGGTTCCTAACCTGAAAGATGGAGGTCCAAAGCCAGAGCCTCATCCTGCACTCCTGAAGGATGGCGGAGACCTTGGCTCTGAGGCAGGAACAGAGAGAGGTGCTGGCAGGAGGAACAAGACCCTTTATAACCACATCAGGTCACTGTGTGGAGCTGAGCCCACCATCCCCACTGCTCAGCCTGGCTCCTCAGGGAGCTCCCCACTGGCTGCAGTATTTTAAAACATAATTTGACTAGAGAGGTTTAATGCTGTGATCCAAATCCAGGTGTTCTCCCTACACCTGTAGGCCAGACCCCACAGTTGTGCCTAAATGTGTAAAAGCAGCTCCTCCCTAGTGGCCACTGGCTCCCAAACTGCTGCAAGAGGAGCCCAGAGGCTTCATCAGAAACAACACTCTCCATGTTAAACAAGAATAACTCTGAGAGAGACCAATTTTCAGGTTCTAACTGTTCATTTCCCACGAAATAGAAAGAACTGGAAGAGGGAGGATGGGGGAGGAAGGCTATGGCCAGCCCTCCCCCTCCTGGAGCCGGGGCCAGGACACTCTGCAGACAGCGCTGATAAAAGCTCTTGTATTAAGGAAAAAGCCATCATTGATAGATTTTTGGTTCACAGAGACACAGCACACTGCAACCTCTCCCTCTGCATGTTAAGGAGGTGATGAGGGGGGAGGAGGGAGATTTATGGCAGCTCCCATCATAAAACGACCTGGTTTTCTGCGCAGCCCTTCCCAGATGGCTGCTGCACACGGGGAGTTTCTCAGGGTGATCTGAAGGCTGGTGTGTGCCAGGCTCTCCACACTGTACCGGCATTATGGAGCCCAGCTAGGAAGGGAGAAGCTCTGACATTCACTCTCTCCCTGTTGCTAGGTGAGAACAGTTCCTCGACTATTTTAGTTAAAGGATTGAAATTACACAAGCAAAGAAAGCCCCGATGCAGTGCAGCCCCTCAGAGCCCCCAGCTGCAAACACCGGAGCACAGCCAGCACAGGGAATGGCACAAATAACACTTTGGGATGCAGATGCCTTTTTTAATAAGCCAGCAATTTGCTTCTCACGGATTCCCTTGCCAGCCTTCCTAACTTGGGACTAACGAGCCCGTTCCCAAACACTTGCGGGCATTAGGCAGCAGCCGGCTCTGGGAAAGGATGGTTTGGGTCAGCTGATTCATGAAGCATTTTCTAACCTACTAATTAGCGTCACGTAACAACCTCAGGGGATTAGAGAGGAGTTTGAAGTTCCAAGGCCAGCTCCTGCCAACCATACTGACAACTGGCCCTTGTCCATCCAGCACCTCTTGGGCCACAAGCCCCCAGCTCAGCCCTGGGCTCCCAGAGAGACCTCGGAGGCAGGGAAGGTCGGTGTGGACAAAGCAGTTCAGAGGGCTGGTGGGGGTTTGTCTCTCCCTTCTTTTCCCAAAAGCACCCAGGGAGGGAGATGGACATACAGAGAGGGAGCTGGGCACCCAGAGAAAGAGCTGACACCCGGGGGGGAGCTGGGTACACAGGAAGGGGGCAGGGCACCTATCACTGCTGCAGACCACCAGCTTTGCCCAGCCTTGCTCAGGCCTTCCCAGCTCCCAAGGAGAGCTGTCGGAAGCCAAAATTAACTCGGTGTACTCAGAGATTTGTACTGAGCCCCAACTCTCCCTGCTGATGACTAAAGGCCTGGAAACCACAGCTGCACCTCGAGCCAAGGGACTCAAGTGACAGCAGGACATCCAGCTAAGGAAAGCACCCGCAGGAGGAGTGGGCATAAGGAATTCTGCACTCTGCGCATCTCACAGCTGCTCCCCAAGCAGCGTTACCTGTCCCACTCTGCATTAAGGGACCTGTCGGTGCGAATCCGTCCCCTCGGGAGCCCGGGGGAGGTGGGGAGCGCCGGCCCCACGCCGGCAGTCTGGTGCCGTTGAGTCAGCCCATGACTCAGCCGTGGCTCAGCGCCGGCACCGCTGTGCCAGCCGCCCGTGCCCATCTCTCCCACCACCTCCCCACAGGTGCCTTCCCAGCAGGACTGCCCTCTCTCCCTGCTGTCCGCTCTCTGTGTGCTTCTAATACCACAATTATCAAGTATTAATTTATTTTAAAGCCTGAACCCCCCTTGGTGCAGCACAGGGATGAGGAGCTGCAGGAAACCTCCCAAGCTGCTGGAATTGCTGGGAGAAGAGCTGGCTGTACTCGTTTGGTGGCTGCCAGGCAGCACGTAGGCTCCCGGCAGTGCCTGTGGATGTGGGGAGATGCTGCACGAGGGAAAGAGAAGGAAGGAGGAGAAGTCTGAGGCACAGAGATGCTGCTCCCACAGTGCTGGAGCTGTAACATGCACAGTCTGGAGGCTCACGGCTTGATGCAATTTTTTTTTCCTAAAGACAGTTTATTTAGTTAACTCTGAGGAACCCAAGAGCCAGATTTGTTGCTCTAGAAACCATTTTGAAGGAAATTATTTAAAAAGATTTAGCACTGAACCAACCATATCCAAACCGTACGCTTAGAGCAGTGCTGGCCAGCAGCGCCTCTGGGGCCCACACCACAGAATCATGGAAAGGTTTGGGTGGGAAGGGACCTTAAAGCTCATCTCATTCCACTCCCTGCCATGGGTAGGGACACCTTCCACTAGCCCAGGTTGCTCCAAGCCCCATCCAACCTGGCCTTGAACACTTCCAGGGATGGAGCAGCCACAGTTTCTCTGGGCAACCTGTGCCAGGGCCTCACCACCCTCACAGGGACAGAATTTTTTCCTAACACCTGCCCTCAAACTGCCCTGCATCACTGGCTGCTGCCCAACACCTGGTCAGGATGGGTTTTGCTGCCCTTCCATGGCAGACAATCCCACCTCTGATGTTTCTCACCCCACGATCGGAGCACCCGTGTCAAGTCTGAGCCAGAGTTGTCCGGGAAAACAGCAACACACACCGTGCTAAGGAAAATGAGTCACTGCCACACATCAGGATGAGGATCCACGCCATTGTTTAAACATTTAAAGAGGAGGAAAAATATCCCACTAGAGGCAAGGAGAGAGCTGTGCTAGCTCCCAGCTCTCACGTCCTTCCAGCTGAATTCCACGTGGCTGTGGAATATCCGTGCACCCCCCCCTCATACACACACACAGAACACACACAAAACAGGCCCAGGAAGCACGACCACGTTACATAAACCGCCCAGGGTCAGCCAGAGAGATGGTGCAATCCCGCTCTCTGAGGGCTGGGAGCAAAGCTGAGGAGCAGAACAAACAGCAGCAGCCTCTCCCTCCTCTGGGAATGCGGGGTGGGCGCATGGCAGTCCCTTTGTTCCATACAAAAGCCTGTCCTGCACACCACACACGCTTCAGTGTGTACAGCACACATGTGTGTCCTCAGCCAAGTGCCACTGGTGGCACCAGCACAGGCTCGGGGGACCCCTCCAACTCCGGAACGTGCAACATCTGTGCACCCACAAACACGTCTCCACCTGCCTCTACATCAAGCCAGGCCAAGGAATGGACGGGTGTGAGACACCCCACTGTCACAATGGGGTGGTGCAAGAGGAGAGCAAGGTGCCAGGGAGTCTTTTCCTATCTCCACTAAGTCTTTTCCCATCTCCAGCATCAGATTCCTGGAGTAAATGATCTCAAAGAAGAGGAACAGGCTCCTGCTAAGCATCAGTCTGACTCTGCACGTTGATCTGCAGCTCCCTGCTGGTATCTCCAACCCAGTGGCTGAGTCACTTCCTCTCCAGTCCCCACCAAACAGGCTACTGATAGTCTCCTACACCTCCCCTGCACTTTCCCAGATTTTGTGAGAGCCCAGTTTGTCTTTCAATGGGCCTGTGAGTGCCACAACCCTCTACAGGTCTCCTGTGGGAGCTGGGCTGCTGCTGCCCCTCGGCTCACCTGCTTCCCCAGGAAGGACAAGCTCTGGAGAGGAAGGGGAAGAGCTCTGGAGAGGAAGGGGAAGACATGTCCGGAGATAAGAGTCACACAGCTGCAGAAATCAGAGGGGTAACACGAGAGCCTCCAGGCAGGGGGGGTCTCACAGTCTGCTGCTCCTCCCCAGCAGCCACAGCCTCTCTCCAGCAGCTCTCTGCTCTTTTTTTCACTTGGTTTCCTTCTCGCTGCTGCCAGCAGAAACATTTCCAACATCTCTGCAGCCAGAGAGAGGCCAGAGCCCTCGGAAAAGCAAATCCCTGCTGCTGGGGACCATGGCAAGCGAGCTGGCAGAGCCCTGCTGTGACGTCTCAGCTGTCACGAGGGTCAGACAGTCCTGCAGCCAGTTTGGCCTTCAATTCTCAACCAAGTATTGAACGTGGCAGAAACACCCTTGACAAAAAGCAGAAGCTCTGGTTCTGTTTAATCAGCTTTGCCTCGTCCTGGCCACCTCCTCTCCAAAGGTGACACCCCACGTGAGACACCACAGCACCCCAAAACTTCATCCCTGTGAACAGCCATCACATTTAACAGAATTAATTAATTTTTTGAAACTTCCTCTCCAGACAGGGAGTTCAGTAACACAAACCCATGGAAGCACCAGGCCAACCTAAGGATGGGTCACAGTGCGTGCTCATCCATGAACAGCCCTCACCAGTGGCACTCCTGGCCCTTCCAAATCTGCCCTCCCAAATTCTAAACCAAAGGAGACACATCCCATATCAGATCACCTCCCATACTCATCAGAGAGCAACACGAAACACAGCCTTGGCACCCTTTTAAAGCACATTCCCAACTTTCAGCTGGTTTTATCTCTTTGCACAACCATGTTACCTGACCAAAACTATTTCCAAGCACAGATTTCCTAGGAATGTACAGGAAGGACCCACACAAACCTCTGCCCAGAAATCCACAGACCAGTCCCTTACAATCAAACAACACCATTTTCTCCACATCCAAGCTTTGTGACAGCTCTTCCCAACTCCTCATAAATCCAACAGCCTTCAACACCTGTGAGAAGCCACGCTGGGCAAGACTGGTGTGTACCAGCCACTCTTCTGCCACGAGACTGACCTGCTTGACCAGATTTTATTTGTTGGTTTCCTTTTAAACAATACTCAGATTAGTTTGCTTATTTTCAAAGTTCTCACGAGCAGGCCCAGCTCCATGGTTTGTCCCAGCTACAGTTCCTGAACCAGGATAGTAAGAAACAAGGAGAACAGACAACAGCTGAAGGAAGGGTGTCTCCTCACACAGCCACTGCCTGGTCCACCTAGAAACAGCACCAAGAAGGGCTTTAACCTACTGAGCTCCAGATGTGCACACAGCAGTTATCCAACCCTTATCCACATCCTCTTCCTCCAAAAAAAAAAAAAAGGCAGGAAACTTGATACAACACTACCGTATGGATTGCCTGTACCCTGGATCCTGTGTGCTCCCCACCAGCCCCAACACTCACATTTTGAGAGTGGAATATGGCATTTCTGTACCTGTATCCGAGTCTTTTTGATCTCCATTTGTTCCAACAGTGAAAGGCAACTTGCGTTTGGTCGCTCGCTCTTTCACCTCTTTGCCGCCATCGCTCCGGTCCAACTTTGGAGTCTTGGTTAGAGAAACTTTATCTTTATCCTGGAAAGAGAAGAGACCAGATTAACAATTCTCTTCCCCAGACCGAGTTCATCTGATCCCCCAAATCCCACACTGGCCTCACACAGCACCTCTTTCCTTTATATTCTGAATTTCCAGCATCAGGGTTTGCCAACGCAGCCTCCACCAAGATAAAAAGCTCCAACAAGGCCAATCGAGGCTGCTGTGTGGTGCCAAATTCCAACCAATTCACATAAAAAATGGAGCCAACACATTACATTAGGCTGGGGATGTGCCTGGTTGTGAGCATGGAGGGAAGGTAAGCTGGGATGGGGGAACCTGAGGATTTCTGAACGAAACGACATGACAAAAACAGCCCATGTCCTGCTTTGTACCAGTCTTGTTTATTCAGGTTGATTTGGATTTTAATGTGAAGCAGAAATGCTGGGAACTGCTTGGAAGCAGGGATAGATTTTGAAGGAACATCCTGAGCAAGGTAAAGTTACCAAGTACTGAGACAGGCGAGATTTTTCACGTGACCAGGGAGAGCTGGTTCACAACTCAAACTTCAGGAGTTCAGTGTGCCGGGAACACACAGCCCGAGGTCATGCCCTTGTGTTTTTCGTATGTGAGGAACAGTATTATTTTAAGCAAGCACTTCTGGATTGACCACTGTGCCCCTGCTCCAACAACAAGGGCAGCACAAGTGGCTTTGTGACAGATCTGATTTCAATAACCCAGTAAAACCCGGACCCCGAGCTTTAGAGGCAGAGTTAGATTAAATACAAGCACCTCAATACATTAAATCATGCCAGACTGTGGCCAGGAGCTCGGAGGAGCCAATCTAAGAGCATTCCCTTGTTTAGAGAGGCACAGTCCCTGTCTGTCCCTGGCAGGTGGCCCCGGTGCCAGCAGTCACAGGACTGCGCTGTCACTGCGTGCGTCGCTCCTTCCTCTTCCCGAGTCTCTGTCTGGAGACCAGACTTCACCCACAGACGAAAGAGAAACCCCTGACTCGGCCCAAGGGGTTCAGCGTGACAGCCCTGTGGCTCTTCTCACTGCGCTCCAGTGAGGACGGAGGAAATGGGCTGGGGAATCCCTTTTTTGGTAAAGCAAGAGAAACAAACCTGCCTGACAGGGCTCTGCGGTGGGAGGGAGCCAAGGCACGTTCGGAGCCCCGGGAAGGGCAGCCCTGCTCCAGAGCAGCTGCCGAGCGCCAGCCTCAGCACCGGAGCAGCGGGACTGAGTCCCCACAGCCAAAATAAACACTCCAGCATTTCCTTTAAACCCTCCAGATCGAAATGCTTTTGCCTTGCTTTTTCTGAGGTGAACAAAAATAGTTGGGAATAACAAATGATGCCACTTCTACTGCCAGCTGCTGCTCTGAGGAGCTCCCATCACCTCCCAGGAATGTCGTGTTGTGAGCAGGTACCGTAGTCTGTCCCAATTCTATGATTCTATTATCAAAAGAATAAAATAAAACATGTATGTGTCACGAAAAAAAGTCACCAAATAAATAAAGCACCTTTTACCACACTGGCCATTCACATCCTGAACTTTTCCTTATATCTGCTTGGATAAAAGACATCTCTGAGCACTAAGGACATGAGTCTCTGAGGTTCCTGCACTGTGAAGTGGTCATGGCACCAAGGCTGTCAGAGTTCAAGGAGCATCTGGAAGATGCTCTCATACATCGGGTAGGTTTTCTGATGGATTAATGCTGTCCAGGATCTCTGCACACCCAGGAGTGAGAAAAAGGGAAGGACAGGTAAAAACGCAGCTTATTCTAGAAAGTCAGAATCATAAAATCATGGAATGATTTGGGTTGGGAGGCACCTTAAACATATTCAGTTCCATCCCTTGCCATGGGTAGGGACACCTTCCACTAGACCAGGTTGCTCCAAGCCCTGTCCAACCTGGCCTTGAACACTTCCAGGGATGTGGGCAGCCACAGTTTCCCTGGGCAACCTGTGCCAGGGCCTCACCACCCTCACATTTAAAGCCATTGTTATTGCCATGTTGTTTAAATCTCCACTTTGGAGGAGGGAGAGAGTAGAGGAACTAGGGGAAAAACCTTCCCAGACAGCAGGGTGAGCCCAGCATGGAACTGGCACTGGAACTGTCTGTGTGAATCTTGGGCATGCTTGGGCAGCGCTTCCTTTGCATCCGCCCCAACGCTCAGAGCTGCTGATCCAGTAAGTTCAGCACAATTAAATATCACGGAGCAAAGGAAGCGGCAGCAGCCCCAGAACTGCTTTGAAGATTAATTTGTACAGTAGCACAACGATAACCCTTTCTACTAATTGGAGCAAGGGAGATCCAGACTCTGCTCCCCCCTGGAAAGCAGCAACCTGCTGGGGATGCCTGCAGCAGCAGGAGGAACATCAAGGCACTTGGAGAGTCCTATTCCTAAAAGTTTTCCTTTTCTTATTTTAAGCTTTACTTCCCTAATTATTTTCAATTTTGTAATGAAGAATGTCATCCTTTACTCGAGTAAAACCTGGTTTAGCTTTTAGGTCTTCTCATGTTTAAAGAAAGCTCAGACTCATCAGAATCAGGTTTCACAAATGGAACAAATCCAAGTCAGAATCACAGAGTCCTGGAATGTTTTGGGTTGGAAGGGACCTCAAAGCTCATCTCATCCCAACCTCTTTGCCATGTGCAAGGGACACCTTCCACTACAGCAGGATGCTCCAAGCCCCATCCAACCTGGCCTTGGCATTGAAGAGAAACTCGTATGAACATCTGTGTGTAAGAGTTAGGGCTCTCCTAGGCCAGGACAGGAGTCTGGGGATGGAGAACAGTTGAGAGCTCAGCAGCAGCAACAAGTTCCCCTTTGTAGGTGTTAATAAAAGCTGCTTTGGCAAAGGGGACACGGCAACCATGAGTACACGAAAAATCCCCTACTGGCACATCATGTTCTTAGTAAGATTTACTATATGAGTAACTGAGTTACACTTGCAAAAGTTCAAAGATCACAAGTCACTCTTGGCTGCCATGGTTTGGAGCACAAATTCACCATGAAGTGCCCCAGCAGTCACCCAGGGTGAGATGCTACAGCCTGGGGATGCAATGGTTTCTCTTAATCAGCACAACAGACCCCGATATCAATCTGCTCAGGGCATTTCTGACATAAAAAACAGACAAAGGCTGGCTCTCTGAGCAAAAACAATCCTGTGGTTCCTTTTGATGCAGAATTCTAAAGACAGAGCCACTTAGATGGGGCTCTGAGCAATGTGGAAGTGGAAGGTGTCCCTGCCCACAGCAGGGAGTGGAACAAGATGAGCTGTAAGGTCCCTTCCAACCCAAACCATTCTGGGACTCTATGATTTACAAACCCATGCAAAGGAATCCGTATTTCCAGCCCCATCACCTTGCTCCAACAGAACCTGACTCACATCCCAGGGCTTATGCAGAGACTTGCACTGCCAGCCATGGAAATCCCCGAGCCCTTTGTTCTCCAAAACAAGCTGAAAGCATTTCAAGTTGTGATGTCAGTAAAAATCAGGCAGCAACGAACAAAACCAGCCCAGGCAGCCCAGGAGGAGAAGCCCAGGAGCACCGAGGGCTCCAAGGCCTGTGCCCCGGTTGATGCCCCACGTCACAGTTCTGCCATGGGCAAACCAGCCCACTCTGCAAAAATACAAATGCTCCCAAGGGTGGGGTTTTCCCTGCACTAGTAGATCATTTCCTGAGCAGGTCTTGTCAGGGGGAGAAGAGGCAGGAGAAGATTATCCCCCTGTGTTACAAAAAGGAATGGACAGTTTTACCCAAAAAGCAACTGAATGTGGTAAACTATTCCCTAAATCTAGGTCCCTTACAGCCTTTCCAAAACCAGAGTACACCATACACACACATAAAGTTCCAAAAAGTCTGAATTTGTGTTGTTATCAGTGCTGCAATGAAATATTTGAAGTATGGAGGTGACTGGAGCTGAAGCCCCTTTCCTGCGAGCCTCAGGCTCTGAGAAACATGACCCTGTGATGACCATGGGATGATTTTCTTCATCTAAACGTAGGCTCTTCGGTATCTAAGTCACCCACCCGTCCCTGCAGGTTTCATGGCCCAGAAGGTGACTCTGGTGGACACATAGCCCAGCTCTCATTTGTATAGCATTGGAAAGCCCTGCAACCGGTTTCAAGAAGAACTGAAAAACATGGACTGTGTTCCCTTTTCTGAAACAGGGAGAAGAGGAAGGAGAAAAACCTTCAGTTCTTTTAATCTCTGCCAGCTCCTACAAGCAAAAACCAGAGTAAGTGTTGTTCTGTTTGGTGTTCAGCTCAACTATTGCAGCAAAAATGCAATTTGGGCTATGCAAGAGGGAGCATTTCCCCACAAAGAGGCAAATGCTCTGTGGCAGGCACCGAGCACATGGTGTAACCACCCAGCCAGTCCCAGGCACATCAGGAAATGGTTTCCACAACTGATCTGACTCTTGCTGCAGAGCCCTGCTCAGGCTAAGCCATGAGTAATCTGCCTCTGCTATGGGGATCTGTGGATCTAGACCAGAAAGCAGAATTATTCATATAAGGCATGTAGATTTTTACAGAACCCTTCAGCCTGAACTCAGCAGGAGGAGCCACGGGGCTGCCAGTGCCCGCCCCAGGCAGGCTGAGTGCAGCCATATAAGGGCTCCACTAATCCTGGGAGAAACAGCTTCAGTGCTGTCAGACACGGTCTTTAAACCACTTCACTCTCGTGGTTGCATCCCACTAGTTCGTAAGTCCCTCCTGTGGAAGGGCAGGGAGCGGAGAGCCAGGAGTATGAGCTCTACAGCTCAAAGCAGCAGCTGATATCCTATTCCTCAAAGTAGGAGCCCCTCTGGAAAAGCGCAGCTTCCCTGAGAGCTGGGCTGCTGCATGTTCAAGCATGGAACTCATGCTCAAAGTTTGGTGATCACAGAATCATGGAATGGTTTGGGCTGGAAGGACATTCAAGCCCATCTTGTTCCAAAGGCAGGGTCACCTTCCACTAGACCAGGTTGCTCCAAGCCCCATCCAACCTGGCCTTAGACATTTCCACAGATAAGGTAGCCACAGCTTCTCTGCGCAGCCTATGCCAGTGCCTCACCACCCTCACAGGGAAGGATTTTTTCCCAATATCCCATCTAACCCGGCCCTCTTTCAGTTCAAGGCCATTCCCCTTGACCCTGTGGCCCTCAGCCCACCGCAGCACCAGGACCCCTGAGCACCCAACGCCATCCCACTGCAAGCACTGGAGCTGCAGAGCCCAGGCATGGAAAGTCTGCTTATTGCTAAATCAACTATCGATATTAAGGTCACATTAAGAGCAAAACACTGCAGTGGCATCGCTTTGCTCTCCCCATGCCCACTGGTGGGTCCCTGTGTGTGGCACTGTTCGGGCTCCGCCCTCCCTATCCAGCCTCGTGTGCCAAGTCACAGCTCAGGCCTTTGAACATGTTGACAAAGGCAAGATATATGAAAGGCAGCGGCTGCTGACAGGCAGGTACAACAGCGTCTGCAGGGAGGAGGTCGAAGTGCTTTTCCCCTGAGTCACTGCTCCAGCTCAGCTGCAGAATGAACCAGAAACAGGGAGAAACGGATCCTTTGGCCACTCGGGCTGGATCTCAGCTCAGTCCTGGGAAGACAAGAGAGCCTGTGAGCATCTCCTCCTTTGAAAAGGCCAGAATTAAGTGAGCAGAAAGCTCTGCCCCGTCCCCTCTCAGTGCCACTCTCCGCAGGTCTGTGCCGACACCTCTGAATGGGAGGCAGAAAATTGTGTCCTAGTTCCGTAGCCAGTGGGAGATAACTCTGGCTCCCGGCATCCCCCGCGCCGCTCGACAAACCTGCTCTGTAAATAACACGCAGCCTTTAAGCTGCCGGGAGTGGATGAAATAAAATGGGAGCTGATTCATATTCCAACTGATCCTCTCCCTGCACAAGCACCTGCGCCAGCATTAAGCTTCTTACCCGGCACAGACCAGCCCTGTATTTACATATCCTTGTTTGCCAGGGTAAACGCTGGCATCTTCCCCATGCTCCAGGACAGCTGTTCTCTCTCCAATACCCCTGATCCCAGATTTTGCTCCCTCCTAGAAGCCCCACGCTGTGCCCACAACGCTCCTGCACCGACCTGTGCATGCACGATGACACAGAAAGGGGAACGTGGCAGATGCTACCAACGTGCTCCATAACCAAATCCTTCCTGGGATTTTCCTGCTGGCTATTTGGCATTTTCCTCATTTTGTCAGTAATATGAGCTCAATCACACGAGGAGTTATTGCCATCACCACGGGAGGGATTGCAGGGGAAGTGACGGAGCTGGGGTTTGCCACGCTCAGCTTCAGCTCCCAGGCAGAAACTCCTGGGGGAATGCTGAGAAACTGGAGCAAGGAGATGAAAGGGAAGTGGATGAGATCTGTTTCCTTAGCAGAATTCGGCAGATGTAGGTTTTCATGTTTATTTAAATCTGCACCCAGATTTCTGCAAAACTATTGACTGGAAATGACTGATACTGAGAAGGGGGAAAAGCTGAATAACAGGAGGCAGAGCTCATGCCCGGAGCAAAACAAGAATCTGGGAATGAAGAGGAGAAGTGTGAACTTATTTATCCTTCAACTCAGATTTCATCTCAGTAGCTTCACATCAAGCCACACCAAAACCCAAACACCTCAAATAAAGCCCAGAAGCAGCAATTTCAGCAGAGCAGCTCCCAGGCTGAGCCCTGGTCAGCCCACACTGCTGGGAGAAGTAAGACCAGCTGAGCCTGACACGGACACAACATTTCCATCTGAAGGAGGAGGAGAAGAAGCTCCTCCCTAGCCCAGTACACACTTGTACCATCACTGCATCACTTGGGCCTTCCACAGCTCAGTGAAGAAACCTCTAAAAATGCACAGTACTCCAGAAGAGAATCTTCCAAAGCATCTCCTGTTGCTCGGCCAAGTCGGGTCCAGATGGCCATAGCATTTCCTGGGAAGGACTGCAGCCACAGAGGAATAACATGGACCCCGTGAGCTGGTAGAGCACCAATGTCATTCCCAGGATAAAAGCCCATGGCAACCTCCCACCATGTGAAACACTCCATGTCTTGGAGATGTCAGGCTCCAGGAGCAGCATTCCCAAAGGAAGGAAGACGACGCAAACACAAACCTTTTTCCCCGTTTGTTTCTCCACCATGTCGTTGCTGAGAGAGAAATCTTCTGACTGTGGTGTTTTAGAACACCCACCCTTGGGCATCGTTCTGCCTTCCTTACTTGATCTTCATTTATGCTGCCATCGCCTCATCATCGACCGTCTGTTGGGAGAGAGGAAAAGGAAGGTCAGACATCTCAGAAGGATCTTCCCACTGCAGGGGGGAAAGGCAAGGCACTTCCCATGGGGATACAACCCCTCCCAATCCTTGGATGGCAGCCCCAGGATGGCAGAGCACCCTCATATGTGGGAAAAGCCATTGCGGGCTTCTGCCACCTTCCCAATAAGTAAGAGGTGTTGCGAGGAATCACATATGGAATTACAGAATCATATATGTTGGAAATGACCTTCCAAGACCATTGAGTCCAACCTGTGATTGATCCCCCACCTCGTCAACCAGCCCAGAGCACTGAGTGCCGAGTCCAGTCATTCCTTGAACACCTCCAGGGATGGGGACTCCACTATCTCCCTGGGCAGTCCCTTCCAATGCCTGACAACACTTTCCACAAAGAAATTCCTCCTGATATCCACCTGAACATCATCTGGCACAGCTTGAGGCTGTGTCCTCTCATTCTATCTTTGTTGCCTGGGAGAAGAGGTTGACCCCAAGAGAGGCAAGTTGGGACCTGCAGCTGCAAGCATGGCTTGTTCCATGTGCAAGGAATAGCCTAGAATGGATAACATCCCAGCAGAGATGTCTCTCCTGCTCTTCATCCACAGCAAGATTCCAAGCCTACACAAAGCTTCCCGGAGCTGCGGCTCCATCCAGAGCACAGGGACACGGGATAACCCTGAGGCAGGGACAGCCCTGCTCCCCCAGTTTGCCACACTGAACGCCCAGACACTTGCAGGACCAACACAAATTACAAAAACCTACATAAAAACCCGCACTTTTTGAACAAGTTGCCGTTATGAGACCAGAAAGGACAGAGCGGTCAGAACGTTCCCAGGGCTGTTTGACATCCCAGCTCTGGTTCCGATGCCACACCTTGGCCCAGGTGAGCCAACCTAGAGGGTACATAGCACTCCTGCTCCGGTGTGTGTTGCCTGGTTACAGAGCTGGAACAACAACTGACATCTGAAATAGAGGGAGGCATGAGCTGTAACAGGGATCAGGAACAGCAGCCAAGGCCCTTTAGGTGAACAAAAATATCTCCTCTCCTGAGACCAGAGGCTGGAAAGCACCCGTGCAATGAGATATCTGCGAGAAGTGACCCCCAGCAACCCCAACAGCAACAGGCTCCTTGGACTGAGGCTGGAATGGCACAAACAGGGCACTTTTGGGAACTTTTCCCCAGCTGATTGTCACCTGCCAGGACTAACATCACACCCATTAATGTCTGACACCAGCAGCTCTGCAGAGCTACAATTGCAGGAAATTGTCCAGGAACAAAGTCATGCAGTGCTCCACCACGAGATGGGAATTCTGGGGGCGGGGAGAGAGAAAAAGCAGAGAAGAGAGGAGAGAAGAGAGAGGAGAAAGGAGAGAGGATGAGACAGGACAGAACCCAAAGCCTCCTGCCAGCCCTGGCTGAAGCAGCTTGAACCATATCCTGGGAGAGCCTGGCACCACCCTGGCAGGTGCTGGATCCCACACCTGCAGCAGGGCAGGACAGGGGTTACAGGCTGAAGGAACTCAAGAGTGGTGCTTTCATCAGCCTTGTATTTCAGAAGTTCCCTGGAAATCCCTTTCAAATTTAAATGTTTTATTTATGCTTCAGAGGCTTTGGGGCCCTTTGGGTTGGTTTGTGGGTTTTTTTTTAAAAAAAACGTGGTTCAGAGGCCTCATCACAGCCCAGCAGCAGCACAAATTCCCAGACCAAAGCACTAGTCCCAGCACTAGGTGACTGTGCTTCCCAAGGTGGCTAATTCTCAGCCCCAGCTCCTCTGCCTGGACTATGGGAAGGTGGTTATCCATGTTTAGGAACGAAGCTTTGGGGACAGAGCTGTCCCCCTGCTCAATGTGGGGACAGCTGTGGTGCTGAGCTTTGGGACTCCCAACCAGCAGTCCACAGCCCTTTCCTTCTAGCTGGGAGAGCAGGAAAAGGACCTGAACTGGCCAAGACAGGAGCAGGCTGATCCACTCTCCTCCTTGCCACAGCTGGGCAGCAAGAAGGGGGGAAGGGCAGAAAATTCAGTCTAATAACCCAGCGTACCCATAAAGAATTAAGGAAAAAGAAAACCTGTTTGAGTGAGGGAATGCCTGCAGAGATTTGTCTCCACATTTCTGCTCTTCACTCCTCAGAGACAGCTCCAGGGTTCAGCACACCAGGGCCAATGCAAACAGCACCTTAAAAAGGCAGCTCAGCCATTCCTGGACTGTCAGCATGGAGGGGCTGGAGTTCACCAAACCCTTGGCCAAGGCAAGGGGCTCTGGCCCCGGAGTTCCCCCACACCACCACCCCCAGGCTCCAGGAGCAGCTCCAGCCATTCCCAGCCTCAAGAACCTCACTTTGTCAGGCATCATTAGCCAGCTGGTAAAATTAGAGAATTATTTCCCCTCAGTTTCACCTACTGGGCCTCATTAAGGTGCAGGTAAAGGAGAAAGGAGTGTGTGCCTGGGAGGAGGCAGGAGCAGAGGACAATATTCCCTTCAATATTCACTGCAAACCTAAGAGGTGGAAATTCAGATGAAGTGCTGGGCAACGGAAATTTATTTACACTTTCCGATGGATATTAAACCCAAGCAGCTTCAGCTCTGCTGACAGTGAGCAGGCTGGGACTGGGACACGCTCTGCTCCCACCTGCAGCCAAAAATCAACCCCACGTTGCCACCAGTGCCTCGCTCAAACAGCTCCATGACCTGCACGCTGCCAATTTATTCTCAAAAAACCTGTGCCCACTCCCAAGTCTTTGTGGCTGTTTGTACCAGGGGTAGGTACCTATTCACGTGGAGCTTCTAAAACCTGTTTAACTGAGAAAAGGCCAGACGGATGCCAGATTAATTCTGCGCCCCTTCTGTTCGCAGAGCTGACTCATTACACTTGGAAAGCCACTGCCTCTCCGGGTAAACACAGCCCTGGCCTGTTCCACAGCTTGCAGGGAGTATCACATTTGCACAACAATTGCCGACAACGCCGCAGCCTTCCTTTCATTTTTAAGCACGATTAATAAGTCCGTTTCTTTTTGAAGCACGTTTTATCAGAGTCAGAGGGGAGGTACATGTTCCCGGCTGGAAGAGCCACCCCCAGGTGCAGCACAGAGTCACAAATCTAGGGCTGCAGAATGACAATTTGGTTTCAACCCCTCCTAATCCAGGAGCTGGATGAGCACCCCTTTTCCACGACCTCCTTCTCCAGCTCACCTCCCTACCAGAGATAACCAGCACCCTTCCTATTTCATAAACAATTAACTAAGCTCCTCCAAGGAGCTGATTCCATGTCACCGCACAATAAGAAGTGGGAGACTGAGTGAGCTCAAGGGAATATAATCCCTTGTACTTCTCCTGGAAAACAAAGGAGCTGTTTCCCCCCTGGCCAGTGTCCAGCCCTGGCTGCACAGCCGGCCTGGTGCTCACCAGGCCCCGGCATGGTCACAGCAGCCCCCACTGCCGGAAAGCTTGGATCCCACACAATCCCCCGGGAAAGCGGTGAATGGAGAGGGGGAGCCTGCCCTGGGATGGACCAGCCTGGGCATGGCAGCTCCTGCTGTTTCAGGATGGCTGGTTCCAGCACAGAAGGCCATGGTGGTCCTGGCCCACAGAGTATGGCACAAGGGACTTGACCAGCTGGGAGAAAGCTGGAAAAGCAGAGATGACACCCAGTCCAGTTCCCCCTGCCCCAGACCTAGGGCGCTCCTGGACACTGACAGGGGCTGGTAGATGGGGGTCACAGCCCCCACAGCATCCCCTAGAACCTTCCCAGATGATGGAGAACAGGACCATCGGGAGCATGACCAGGAGTGGGGCTGGAGCCATGTAGAGTGAGGCCAGCTGAGAACAGCAGAGCTCTGCAGAGCCAGCCCTGGCCATGCCCACCCACCCACGATCCTCTCCCCTTGCTGGGCTGAGGAACCAATTGAAAATGGGGTTTATTTTGCCCAGGGTACACCAAGCCAAAGCCACACACTGAGACCAAACACTTCTGTGGAGGACCTCAAACAGCACTGATCCCAAAAGGGAGGGAAGGGAGGGAGGGGTTCATCTGTCCCTTGGAGGAGGAGAGCACTGCTAGCTTCAAGCTCAGGACATCTGGGAGGCAGTATGGGACCAGCTGCTCCTGTCTGCCAGGACCAGGCTCCCAGTGATGGTGACAGTAAACTGGGATAAGCACAGAGGAACACAGACAGAACTCACTCCAGCCCCAGCCGGACAACACCA
This sequence comes from Corapipo altera, assembly GCF_003945725.1. Taxonomy (NCBI): domain Eukaryota; kingdom Metazoa; phylum Chordata; class Aves; order Passeriformes; family Pipridae; genus Corapipo; species Corapipo altera. The sequence continues at coordinate 4,472,897 of NW_020884894.1, read as the reverse complement.
ACATCGTGCCCAACAGGAGAGGAGATTTCTCATTAACAAACCAAACGGATTCCATGTACATTTAAATTCCCCTATCCCTATCCCTCCTTGCTCATGGGCCCACCAACAACCATATCTGTGACAAGGGAAATGCAAACACCACTGAGGACCTCAAATGAATCACAGAATAGGATCATGGAATGGTTTGGATGGAATGGACCTCAAAGTTTATCCAGTTCCACCCCCAGCCATGGACAGGGACACCTTCCACTATCCCAGCTTGCTCCAAGCCCCGTTCAACCTGGCCTTGGACACTTCCAGGGATGCGGCAGCCACAGCTTCTCTGGGCAACCTGTGCCAGGGCCTCACCACCCTCACAGGGAAGAATAAAGAACACTTTCAGATGTATCTCCAAGGGGGAATGGCAGCTTTCCACAGCTTTGCTGATCCCAACCCTCCATCCCAGCCCTCCATCCCCTGCCCTCCCGCAGAGCAGCCAAACTCCTGCATTCAAACTGAAGCCACAACAAATGAGCTCATGCACACGATCTGTGCATCAGAGTCTGCCCGGACCCTGCCAGCCTGGAGTAAAAAAGATCGTGGGGCCTTCCTTCAATGCCAGAAAATAAGGAGGGAGTTGGCTGAAGGCTCCTGCCCATGCAAACCCCCCAGTGCAATTAGAGCCCCAGACACTATTTGCACAGATTCAACACATTTGTTTGGTCTGAAAAGGTTGGAATAGGAACAAACCTTGTGAAAAATGAAAATTTTAATACCTCAGGCTCCTTTTAAGGACTCTGTCCCAGAAAAACAGGTGTCTTAAATCTTTGAAAATTGCTTTAAAATAATCTCACACCCCGAATTTGACATACACCCCCAGCACTGGAAAGCAAGGGGAGAAAATCAAGAGTTGAGGTCTTTCAACATGCAGAACCATAGAATCTCAGAACTGTCTGAGTGGGAAAGGACCTTAAAGCTCATCTTGTTCCACCCTCTGCCATGGGCAGGAACACCTTCAGGCTGTTCCACCAACATGCTCCCAGCACCTACTCTCCACCAGTTTATCTTTCACCTGTTTGGCCAACACGACCCACGATTAGTCCCTGAAGCTGCCTGTGAGCACCAGCGAGACGTGCAGTTTGGGGAACAAGGAACAATTGTTCTTTGTGCTCCAGCCCCACTCTGGAGGAGTAAAGTCCATGGTTTTCCACGGTGAGTACACAGGGCCAGGAGCAGCAGGAGCCCTGCAAGCCTGCACAGCAAACACAGGTGGTTTCCTCAGCACCTGACAATGGGTAATCACAGAGATTAGCTATTAAATGAGATAGTGCAGTGCAAGGTGCTAATAATTCTTAGGACCCAAAAAAGGGTAATGGAGAGAGCCCTGTGTTTTCCATGGGAAAGAATGCTCTCCTGGTCTAGCAGCTCCATCGTGTCCTCATCTTCAACTCCACATCTTTCCTTACCATGGGGAACCTGTTATCTGCTTGTTCCTGGCTTTCGAAGGGGGATGTCCCCCATTATCAGGAGTTCTTAGATATGAAACATCTTCATTCACCTCTTTGCACAGCTTCTCCTCTCCTGTTCTCAACATCACTACCTGGTCCCCAGTAACTGTCCTTCCTTCCACCTTTCCCAAATATTTATTCTGCCTTACTTCCTAGTGTTTCCTGACCTCCTGATATCCTGCAACGACTCACAGCTGGTTTGGGCAAGGCTTGCTGCCCTCTCAAATACACGCCAGCCAAGTAAACTTACTATGTTGGAATCATGGAATCCCAGACTGGGAAAGGAACTTTAAATACCATCTAATTCCAGTCCCCTGCCCCAGGCAGGGACACATTCCACTAGACAAGGTTGCTCCAAGCACAGTCCAACCCAGCCTTGAACACTTCCAGGGACAAGGCAGTCAGAGTTGTGCCAGGGCCTCCCCACCCTCACTGTAATCAAAAACAACAATCCTGCAGCCTAAGTTACTTAAATTAAACTGAATTAAATAATATTACTGAATTATGGCAGCTCTTAGTATTTCAATCATCTGTGGAACAGATGCCCCTTTCCTGGCGTTCCTCAGGACCTGCAGAAAACAACACAGCGGAGTAGCTCGGCCTGCACATGGATTTGCACCCACATCTCCAAGGGCCATGGTCAGGATCATGCCCATGACCTCACTGGGCTCCATGAATGTCTAGCTCCTCCACAGTTCTCTGGTGATGACCCACTACACAAACCCATCCCTGCCAAGGGTTGAATTCCAACCACAACCCCATACCTGTGACCTGCCAGTGTCTTTTCCTGCCCCAGTAGGAGGTCAACAGTCCCAAATTCCGACAGCTCCACATACTTTTATTACACGAAGTGTTGCTATTTAACAGGATTATATTTGGACATTTCTGCCCAACCACACTGTGACTCAGAATCCTCCAGCTGGGACCGTTCTTGGGAGACACAAAGTCCGAACTAGGAGCGAGCCCTGACAGTGCCTTGCATCCACGAGCAGCCACTCCGCCTGTGCGGTTTCTCCGGGAGCAGTTTTTCCCACAAACCCTTCCCTCAATTATCTGTACGCAGCTGCCTCTGGTATTGCTCCACTTCTGGATGCTGCCGATGGATGATCTGGTTCCTGGCCAAGGTTACAAAACTGTAGTTTGAGTCAGTGCTCCGAGCTGTGCTCTGGGAGCGGGATCAGCTGCGATGAGGAAACCTCTGGAGCAGCCACAGTGCTACAGGAAGGCTGGAGCAGTGTAGGGTCCCACCACCCCACTGTTATCTAGGGTGGGAGAGTGATTATCACACTGCTGTCCTCTCCAGGATGGCTCCAAATCACCAGCTTGGATCAAAACCTGCTGGAGAAGGAGGACTCCGTGCTTTGCCCATCTCTGCTTTGTACAGAAATCTATCAGGCATCAGCCAGGGAAGAGCTGTGTCTGCCAACACAGTCACTGCTGGAGTTCCTGCACAACCTCCTTTAAAACCTTGATCAACTTCACACAGATATTTCCACTGCTGCTGGACACGGGAGGAAAAACACAGCCCAAACTACCCTGCACACAGAAAACAGGGAAGAAACGCAACCCTGATGAGCTGAGAAGTTTGGGGATGGCGAAGCCTTCACCTGCAGCTCACAGGGATGTGAGTAGGGTCTTGAAAGTCCCACCAGCACAGAAAGACAGGGATTCCCTTGGGCTGCTTTATCCTGGCAAAATTTAAACACAAATCTGCAGAACCCACTGCGTTCCCAGGACAGTTTAGGGCGCTGGGCTCTGCCCCCCATGCCCAGCACAGAGCTGGGGCTGTGGATTGCTCCGCTGAAGTGCAGCTTACAGGGTTCAAGAGTACCAGCTAATCCCCAAAAACGGGCTGGATCCGATTTTCAAGACAGAGAAACAAGTTAGCACAGACAATTCCTGACCACTGCTGTCCTTGGTTTGATGCTGAATCACATGGACTGAAGGGTGACAGATGAAGCACCAGCAGCTGTTGGTGCCCTGGCAGCGACTGGCGCCACCCACCTGGCCGGTGGCACTGGGGACCCGGGGCTGGTAGGGTCTGCTGCCACACCGTTCCCTCCTCCATGTTCCCACCTCCATATATTCCACCTTCCCACTCCTGGTACTAATGCCCTGTCCCAAGTGGAAGCTGCAGGACAAACACCATTCCTACAGAAAGCTCATGCTGGCTCCTAAGAGCCCAATCTACTGCTTGGCTGCACAACAGGAAGGCTTGGGAAGGCGGCAGGACGAAGGTGCATTTGGGCTCATTTTTGGCCATTTAAATGAGCACAGGCATCGCCGTTACATGGCCTCATCACCAATAACTCTGTGCCCTGCTCACTCTCAGGCACTCAGAACTGGCACTGATGTGACACAACTGAACAGAGACAAGGTCCTGGGAGTCCGGGCTGCTTTAATTCCATAAATACTCCATATTCCCTGTGTCCATATCTGTACATACACGTGCACATGCCCACACACGCACAGACACACACACACATATAATGGGCACACACCTTGCAGTAAACCCCGAGACTCACTCCAGTCCTGCCCAATTTTCACCATCACATGCTTCACTATGTCAAAGTCTAGGACAAAACCCAGCTTTAACTACAAATAAACCACATGATTCAAACATGCCCTTAAACCTGAGAAGAGATCAAGACCAAGCACATTGATTACACAAGAAAGAAATCAAAAATATTTTGCAAAAGGTGCCATGGCCACTGGAACAGGGTCCTTCAAGTTGAGGAGGCCCTCGGCATGAAGGTCCTGCTATGACCAACCTGAGGACTCTGCAACTCCAGCTACACCCCAGTGAAATCTCTGCTTGAGCCTCGGGGAATTTGGACAAATGCTTTGGGATATCTGTGTTTAAATTTGGTTTCAGTCCACGATGTCGCAACGTGGACAAGTAACATCTCCCAGCTGCAAGCAGCAAAATCTGTGGTAATGGCAGCAAAACATTCCTTGTCCTCCCTGTTCTTGCACAATTCTTCCCAGGATCCCTCTCTCCATCTCAGCATCTTTGTGCTTCCTCCCAGCGTGGGAACCTTAGGAATATTTTGGTGGATTCAGGAGCAAGGAGCAGACAGAATGAATTTCACACAGGGGCCCTGAAGGAATCAGGTTTCAGGGAAAATCCAGCACAGAACTTCACTGATTTCCTCGAATTTGGGGTCTGCAAACCCAGGAGCTTTGCTTTCCTCTTTTCCCTCTCCCATCGAGGCCAGCAGGTTCCAGACCAATGTTTTATCTGTGTACAAAACACTTTGCAGTAACACTCAGATTTGTTTGCCATGTTACTGGCAGCTTTTAAATGACAGAGATGGACATAAGGCCAGGTTGGACGGGGCTTGGAGCAACCTGAGATACTGGAAGGTGTCCCCGCCTGTGGCAGGGGATGGAATGAGATGAGCTTTGAGGCCCCTTAAATCCCATTCTGGGATTCTATGAAAAGATGGATTCATAGCTTATAGTAAACTGAAATTCTGTAAGCATGGAAGGAACTTGGGGAAGGGGGGAAAAAAGCCTGGGCCATGTGAAGTTCCAGCTTTGTGCGAGGGCAGCATTCGGCAGGGAAACCTTTCTCCTTAACACACCAGGCACCATGGAGCAGCACAGCATGATGCCAAAGCTGGGCAAGCACCAGGCTACGGAGGGGGGAAAGGCTTCTGCTGGATTCACAGCTCCATGCAAGAGGGAAGGAAGGGGAGCGGGCACACGGCGAGTCTGTCATGCACAGTTCTGGGCAGCCATGCATGAGGTGCCACACTCAGAGCTGGGTCCTTTCCTTCTCAATTGCTGCTGCTCCCTCCCCACCAGCAGAACTGTCACCATGCTTTCCGTACCACTGAAAAAGCCATGGCAGCTCCCTGAGCCCTGACACGCTGATATCACCAGAGGATTTCCCCATTACTTCAGCCCGAGCTGGGAGCTGAGCCCCGGCTGGAGCTGTGCTGCTGACGCCAGCTCACTGCCACGCTGCTGCTCAATGCGCTGTGTGACAGGAAACACTCACTGTGGCTTTCACGGAGCTCCGTGTGCTGCAGCCAACGTGGAAAACACACAAATCCCGAGCTTCTCCAAGCAAACCACATGCGCTCCACTGCCAGGGGAGAAGCACCTTGCCTGTGTTATCTTCGTCACTTCTGCTCATCTCGTTCCAGAAGCCAAACTCCCCGTCTGGTTTTCCTGTTCTCAGTTCAACAAGCGGTGGCTCTGCTGTGGCAGGTGCCGGCAGGTCCCTGCCCACGGCCATGGTGATGCCAGGATGCTCCCACCTGGTTCAGCTCACTGCCAGGACCCCGGCTGGACACACGTCAGAAGCAAGGGAAGGGGCCATCCTAGTCCAGGGGCTGGCAGAGAAGGTTTGGGTACGGCACAACCCCACTGCTGGTTTGCAAAGCATCGAACCAAGGCGAATTCTCCACAAACCTGCCGCTCTCCTTCTTCCAGCTCCAGCTCCCAAATTACACAGCTTTTGGAGATCTACTGTATGTGAAAACATTTACCAAAACAGGTAGGTTCCTATATAGGGAGCCAAATCTCCTCTCCAAAGCTCTTATTGAAGGTACCATCTGAGCAGGAGTGAAGACAAGCTGTAAGAGTGGACCTGCTTCAATGGATTCTTCTGTAAGGACACGTGTCCCCCCTCAAAAAAACCTGAGAGCCCCTCCTGACTTTGAGCCCAATGAAGGGACATGTGGCCTCTGGGACAATTTGTGATAAAGCTGCTGCCTCAACACTGGCTGAAAACCGAGTCAAACTGAGAATACCCAATGACATTGTGGATTCTCTATTCCTGGAAGTGTTCAAGGCCAGGTTGGACGGGGCTTGGAGCAACCTGGTCTTGTGGAAGGTGTCCCTGCCCATGGCAGGGAGTGGAATTGGATGAGCTTTAAGGTCCTTTCCAACCCAAACCATTCCATGACTCCATAATTCTATGAATACCTGGGGCAGCTGACCAGACACATGGTGGGAAGCGTGTGGTTCTTTGGATGTCCCTGGCACCACAGCACAGCTCCACCATGGCTCGTCAAGGAGCCCCAGCACCTTCCAAAAGGCAACAGTCAGACAATATATAAGTGTGGCAAGGGGTGGGGTGGGGTGGTAAAAAACTCTGTCACCTCCTTGTCTTCCTTAAAAAGCCAGGTCTGTCTCCCAGCTGTGTCCTGGATCTGCCTGGTTCCCCAGGCTGAGGACCTGGTGTGACAACGTGGCACTCAGTAGCAGAATTCAGAGAAAGGAGGGATCAAGGTCAGGCTTGGTGACCCTGGGGGAGAAACAGAAGCCAGAATTGACAGGCAGCCTCTGCCCCAAGAGCAGTCCAAAGCCAGGCTGCAGCCAGAACAAAATAACACATCCATGGAGCCAAGCCTTGGAGCAGAGATCATGACGATACAGGTAGGAACAGAACAAGTGGAATGGTACTATTTATACCTGGTCCCCCAGGTCTGCGCCAGGCTGACGTGGCTGGCACCTGGCACACTGCACACACGCTCCCATCAGGATCATGGCAGGCAAAGGGGACACTGCCGGTCCTCCCAGGAATCACAGTCTCAAGAGGTGAGCACAGCCAGCTTCTGTCTGTGATCCAAGGACTAAAGCTCCTCACAAACCAGGGTGGAACCCTGGCGGAACCCAGCCCGGCACGGGGCCACACCAAGACTGCTCCCACTGTGTCAGAGGGTGGATGCCCAGTGGGTGCCAGCAGAGGGTTCAGCCTCCGGGGCCTCGGGAGCAGGACAGGACTGTTGGGCTTCAGCAGAGCTTCACACTCCTGGTTTGGTCCTTTACCTGTGTGGTGAATTAGGGCACAGAAAACAGCTCAACCAGGTCTTGTCTCAAAGTGATTTTATCTCTTGGCCAAGCACAATGGTGAGGGAGACAGAAAACGTCAGAACTGGGGTTCCAATCCTCTGCATGGTGAAGCCCGGCCACCTCTCCAGAGCCTCCCATGGACTGAGCAGCCTCACCAGCCACCCCCTGGCTGAAATCAGCCCAGCAGAGCCTTGCCATCTCCAAGGAGTAGTGCCTGGTGCTCCTGGAAAACACTGAGGTTCACGTACCACACACCTTGAGCTGGTGGACACGGGGCTTAGGACTTAAAGACAAGGGTCAATACAACACCTGAATTCACCAGTGGGCTCCTAGGTTGCCCAGGTGATCCCACCATGAGCTCCACAACCTGCAGAAGCAACCCTGGAATTTCTTCCTTTGGCATTGACCTGACTGGCACTGGCAGCGTTTAACACTCCACAATGGAAAGGGGTTTGATGCCTGGGAAAGGGTTTCACAGCCTGGAAGGGGTTTCACGGCCTGCACGCTCTGTGCTGGCTCTGCAGAGAGCATTTCTCCTGGCTGGGTACACCCCATCTCCCCCTGAGCTCTGTTTGCCCACAACAGCAGCCGGCTGCCCAGGCTGTGCAAACACTGGCCCCGGGAGCCGCTGGCACGGCCGCGGTATCGTGGCAACGTGGCTGAAGCCAGCTTTGCAAACTCACCAAGTGTGCAAATTAATTTCATTATCCGCTCTTGCACATCATGAGGAGGGAAAACAAATAACCTGCCTGAAAGTACATTCTAGTAATTATTAACACGGTGTAAGCGGAGCCTGGGGGAGCAGGAGGAAGGACAGGCCGGGAGGAGACCCTGGGACTGCCTGGCCACCGGAGCACATTGGCACTGCCGGACTTATAAAACTCAGCCTTGTGCTGCATTTTGTTCCCCGTTTAGCCCAAGGATTCTTCATGTGCTTGGCTGCACCTACACATTCTCCCAACAGTAAAACTGACCATCGCAATATTTCACCAGCAAAGCTCTTGGATTCCATTTGCTTTTGCTTTCACAGAATCACTGAGGTTGGAAAAGCCCTCCAAGACCATCGAGTCCCACCCATGCCCGATCCACACCTTGTCACCCAGCCCAGAGCACTGAGTGCCACGTCCAGTCATTCCTTGAACACCTTGAACAACAGGGATTCCATCACTACCCTGGTCAGCCCCTTCCAATGGCTGACCAGCCTTTCCAGGAAGAAATTCCTCCTGATGTCCAAGCTGAACCTCCCTTGGTATGACATCCTTCTTCCCCTCACAAATGCTCTGAAACACCCAGAGCTGTCAGGACAAACAAACGTTCTCTGGTGATGCCCAGGTGTGCACTGAGCACTCTGATTCCTATTTTATTTTATATTAAAAACCTTCTTCAGCTCAGCAATGATGGGCTGGTCTGTCCCAGAAATCCCCCTCCCCTCCAAAAATGAGAGCAAGACCTGAGATTTAATACCCTGCACATGAGAATTTAATCCAGTGCTGTAGGTTTGGATTACATGACTCCTTCCCCCTCCCAAGAGGCAGAAACCCCATGTCATAGTAAACTACATATTTATGGAGCTGGAATTTTTGCTTGTGGAATTCACACAATAATCTTAATTCTTAGGAATCCAAGCAGTTCCCATGTTCCTGATGATGAAATGGCTGTAGATGATAATGAACTCACAGGCTTGACCCCAACACAAAGCATCCCTGAACGCTGCACCTTTGTCAGAAGCTGAGGAGATCCCTCCCTACCCACTCCAGCTGCCTCCCTCCAACAGGTCACTTGGAATACACCTTCTGAGGTGCCCAGATTGGGGGGATTTAGTTCATCATGGAAAACTGAGGGGATCTCAGCTTAGAGGAAAGCAGAGCAGAACACTGTGAACCTACCAAGGCCAGGTTGGACAGGGTTTGGAGCAACCTGGTCTAGTGGAAGGTGTTCATGCCCATGGCAGGGGATGGAACCGGATGAGTTCTAAGGTCCCTTCCAACCCAAACCATTTCATGATTCTGTGATTCTACAGCAAGGCTATGGCACAGTTCCAGCAAATCTTCAGGCATTATTAGTAAGCTATTAAGAGGCCCTGTCAAGACAGATAGGTTTTGAGATTGCTTTCCAAGGCAGGGATTTCGGCATGCACTGGGTGCTGCAGCAGCCCAGTTTTCCCTGTAAGCAGCTTGTTGTGTGAGCCCTGTTTTATAAGAGACCTCACATCTATAACCTCAGATGTTTTCCAAGGTGGCTCACACAGCCACATCCTAAACTCAGCCTGGCCTCAGCACCCAGTGCCTCCATGCACCAGGACCATCAGTTAGTCAGAGCCTGGTTTGGATGAGATTCCTGTACAAACCTGCTCCCATGGGAGCACTCAGCTCCCTGCAAGCACAGCCTGGGGATGGAACAGCCCAACCCAGGGTGCTGATCCACCAAACGGGCTCTTCTGCCCCATGTCCTGGCACCGGAGGGGCCGTGCACCGGAGCACGTCCATCCGCCTGTGCCATCCTCCCTCCCTGGGCCTTATCTTTGGAAGGAAACAGCCATCTGTGTATCTACAGCACTTGAAATTAACTCCCCAGTGGCTCCCAGGGCTTTTTATTCACTGTGTTCTCGAGATCATCAATATAAATAGATCTGCACAGAAACTCTTTCATGTTCTTCCAATGGCCAAGGGTTTGTGGTGCTGCTCCGCAACGCTGATCACCTTGAGCAGCTAAGGAGCACAGTGACCTTCAAGGGCTTCCCCAGCCTTCCTCCTCCTCCTGCCCCACCAGAGCCCATGAACCAGCAAGGGGAAGCAGTGGCTCATCATGGAACCTATCTGCTCCATGCACAGAAAATCACAAAACCATTAAGGTTGAAGAAGCCCTCCCAGACCATTGAGTCCAACCTGTGACTGACCCCCACCTTGTCACTCCAGCCAGGGCACTGAGTGCCACGTCCAATCCTTCTTTGAACATCTCCAGGGATAGGGACTCTACCACCTCCCTGGGCAGCCCCTTCCAATGCCTGACCACCCTTTCCAAGAAGAAATTCTTCCTGATGTCCAGCCTGAACTTTCCGTGGTACGACTTGAGCCCATTTCCTCTTGTCCTGTCACTTGTTACCTGGGAGAAGAGACTGATTCTTACTACAAGCTCCATGAGACTTATGTGCTCCGTTCCCATCCACTACCCTCCCTCACTGCCTGCCTCTGTAGGTACAGGTCCCCACTGACCAATTCCAAAGTTATTTTCACATACTCCTCCCTTTCCAAGCCGTTTCTGTATGACTCATACACTGTCACAACCTATTTTCCCTAAGTTAAGTCAAAGTGCAGAGATTTGAAGTCAAGTCATTCATTCATGTTGTACTTTCTGCTCTCTCCCTCTCTCTTTAGACCTCCCCAAATAGATTTCCCATAATGCTCTTCACATCCCTACCCCCCTGGACCCAGACGTTGCCACATGGTTTTATAGGAAGAGCTTTAACCAGCATATTTAATTCAGCTTACTTTTTGGGTTTTTTACCCTTTTTTAAAAGTCAGCAGTACAGGTTTCCATAGTGGAATCAAAGGTCACTCACAGCACCATTTCCACTCTCTTCCATTTTAAAGACACATTCCGCATTTCACAGAGCACAGAGGCAATACACTCACACACAAAGAGGGCAATTTTCTGGCTCTCTAATGTTAATAAGCACCTGTTTCTTGTTCTGGGTCATAATACAGTGTCCATAACCATGTGCGTGTGCAGGGAATGCTGTAGGTCTGGAGCTGGAAACAGCTCCCCAATCCCCGTCATGCTGGACAGACAGGAATTGCTGGATCAGAGCACTTCACCCACTGGTTCTCTCTCTCATCCTTGTTTTTTTGCATCTTTACATCCTTTTGCATCTTTAACACGTGACAAGCCTTAAGAAGCCAAATTCTGTCCTCATTTCAGTGCAAGCTCACCACGCTGCTGCTGCCATCAGCCCAAGGGTGTGAGTCACAACCCAGCCTGCACATGAAGGGATTTATTTAAAATTCCAGGGGAAAATATTAACGCCTTGGTGCCATATGAGTAAAGCCTATCCCACCCCATGGCATCCAACCTATCCCACCCCATCTCACCCAACCCCTGCACTGCAGCAGCCCATCACCTGGGGTGGGTGGGCAGAGCAATCAGAGAGCAATGCCAGAGCAGGAAACATCTCCAGCACCTTCCCCAGCCTGGCCTGCAGCACATGGGGGCCTTCAGTGTTCCCCCTCAACCCCACCCTCTATGCAAAAGGGAACAATTCTATGAAGTCCAAGAGATAAATGGCAAGGAAAACTCCACATATAATTACCCTCTGACATGCTCTGAGTCAGTTCCTCCCCAGGCAGTCAGTGCGGGTGTAGGTTTGAAGGACACCTGAATGTAGCTCAGAGATATGTGGTTCGTGGAACTTGTCCCTGCCATGAGGTGGAACGAGATGGGCTTTAAGATCCCTTCCAACCCAAATCATTCCATGATTCCATACTGATGCTCCTAAGAGTCACAGCTCAGTGCGGTGGGACCTGAGGGCCAGGTCTCCAGCCCACATTTCCCAGCTAATCCATCACTTGTCAGAGGTCAAACAACTCTTCACACCAATAAAGCATGAGTGACAAAGTCCTTAAGGCCACACATGAGCCCCGACTGGCTCAAATGCCACTGGCCAAAAGACTCATCCAGTGGCATTGCATCACTGGGAGCCACCAGAGATGGATCTCTGGAGCCTCCTGTTCTCACCATAGGGTCTGCTGCATTCCAGACCATTCCCAAGGCCAACTCAAGCAGCAGGGGGGCCTCCTGTACTTCCTGACATGTTGGATCACACGGTCCGGCTATTTCAGGTCTGCATCCCTTGTGGCCACCTCCTGGTGCCGATGGGGACGGGCCCAATTCATTCTGGTCTCTCTAAACCCTTTCACCTCAGAGCCTCGTGACTGGGATTGAGCCAAGAGATTAAAAACAGCTTGTGAAACACAAAGTGTGATTGTTTCCTTTGGGTACTGACCAGAGGGTGTATGGACAAAGGGCTGTATGGACAGATGGGGGTAAAGACAAACCAGGCAGTTCCTGAGCCAGTGGTTTTTATAAAATGCAGGATTGCTGTGTGACATACAGGTGCCACACTGTGCAGGAGACAGCAGGCTGTGCAGGAGCTGGGCTGACAGGACGGGCAGCGCTTCTCCACTGCGCTGAGTCCATGTACCCAGCACATCCCACAAAATACTGGGATATACTGGATATTTTGGCGTTGGAGTTACAGCAAAACATGGCTCTGTTGGTCCTCTGCTAGGATGTATGACAGCAAATTAAACCACAGAATCCTGAAATGGTTTGGGTTGGAAGGGACATTAAAGCTCATCCAGTTCCAGCCCCTGCCATGGGCAGGGACACCTTTCACTACACCAGGTTGCTCCAAGCCCCATCCAACCTGGCCTTGGACACTTCCAGTGTTCAAGCTTCTTTGGGCAACCTGTGCCTCACAGCACCCTCATCCTGTGGTAGCACCTTTTGCTGTCCCCACCCTTCAGCACCACATCGTCCCTCTGCCCCACAGATGAAGGATGTGAGGACCAAGTGCTATTTGTAGTGGGTTTTACTTTTACTTCAAAAAGGCCAGTCAAAAATAGCTGTGGCCACCACACTGCAGCGCTCTCCTCCCACCACGACTCCTGCAGATGCTCTGCTCTTGCTGAGATGTGAACCAGGAACTTTTTTTTTCCTTGATTTCTAAAAGCTGCGTGAGGAACACGTTTATTTTAGCACAGAAACGTGCAGACCAGGAAGGACCAGCTCAGCACTTTGTGGGACCAGGACACGCAAAAAACATTGATTAGGATGGGGCTTTGCATATTCACTGACATTGGAACTGCCCCTCCCCGTTGTATCAGGCCCTGAATGGGGGCATTGTCTCAGGCACCAAAATCCCAGCAGAAGTCCATTAGCATCCAAAGGGAGGAGCCTGAATGGAACACAAGGATTCTTTGGAAAGTAAGAGTGAAACGAATGCAATAAAACGCCACTATTAAGTGATGCTCATTGTCCAAATTAAACCATCAGAAGCAAAGACCTTGACTCTCCCAACTCCTTCAGCTCAGCACATGCTGCCGGGAATGAGGCTGTTTGGAATTTAAAGCCCTGGACTTGTCCCAAGTATGGATTACTCCATTTCTTCGTGAGCACTCGATCACACGGAACTATATTTGGATTCCCAGAATAAAAGCTCAAATCTCCAGGAGGGCTTACGTGGCTGCACCCCCCCCACATGCAGATCCCCACATGACCCACACACAGAACAGGCTCTGTGGGAACTGTTAAATGTCCCAGCAACATGAGAGCAGGTTTAAGGTGATGGCAGGGGACAGCCCAGCACTCCAAAGAATCCAGGCCGAAAGCAGGGCCCCATGGAGCAGGAGCTAGGTTATGCAACCTCTATTCACTCTACCCGAGCCCTGGGAACATCCCTGAGCACAGGACAGGAAAGCTGAGGGAGGAAGAGGAGGGAAGGGGCACAAAGACAGCTTACAAGGCAGACTGGATGGAAGGATGATGAGCTTCATCAACACCTTTCCTCTCCTTCATTGGAAACCTCCAAGGGGATCAGCACAGACCCTGCATGTGGGAATCCACACAGCGAGACTACAACTGCCCCCAGTTGATCCACTCAAAAACACCCACTTCTGGAAAGAAAAATCCATGCCAGAAATCCCAGGAATGGGTTTGCTTGAGATGCAGGGAGAATGTTTAGTGAGGCTGGACCGTGCAAGGACCACCTTGGGCAGGCAGTGGGGGCCTCTCCAGGGATGGTCCCCCCTCCTGCCCAGGGCATACAGGTGCTCTAGAGCCAGATGAGGAAGCCCAAGGATGTGCTTCCCATGGGTGCTGGAGCTCCTGATCCCTCAGTCAAACTCCACATTTTGGGGGTAACAGGAGCTGTAAACCAGGTTTTACTTCTGCACACAAACATCTCATAGAATCAGGGAATGGGTTGGGTTGGAAAGGACCTTAAAGCTCATCCAGTTCCACCTCCTGCCACTAGACCCCTGACCTGGAACAATTCCAGGGATGGGGCAGCCACAGCTTCTCTGGGCAACCTGTGCCAGGGTCTCCTCACCCTCACAGCCAAGAATTCCTTCCCAATATCCCATCTAACCCTGCCCTCTGGCAACGGGAGGCCATTCCCCCTTGTCCTGGCACTCCAGACCCTTGTCCAAAGTCCCTCTCCCTCCTTTCGACAACTCCCCTTAAGGGCTCCCCTTCCACTGACCAGGTCCAGCTTCCTCCCAACGACCCCCCCCAATGCTGGGAGTAGGGAAGGAATGAGCCAACCCCCCTTTCCAACCCCGGTCCTTGCAAATCCCACGTGGTTGCTGCTCACACCCAGCTGTTGGCTGTGTGTGGCTATTTTTGCACAGCCTAGAGAACAAAAATATAGGGAGCTATGTTAGGTGAAGGCTTGCACTGTTCACGGTGTGATGACAGCCAAACTAGGTCAAGCCTTCGCCAGATTCCTTTAAAAAAGGAAAGGAAAAAATAATCAGTGGGAGAGCACTGAACTCCCCGGGAAGAAAATGCTTGTGAACATCTATGATATTGGATGACTGGAGGAAAATACACATATATATATTTATCCACATATTTTCACAGCTTAAATAGTAGATTTTTAATTTTTAGGGTTTTTTTAAGGACACCAAAGTGTTTTGGACTGCAAAGATGATATTGTGTACATATTTAATGCACTGATTAAAACAAAAAGGAGTTTTCACCTATGAAATGTAACTTGGTGGTCCATTTTTGGTGCAGGCTGTGGGCAACTTGATTGTACTTCATGGCCTCTCTGCCCTGAATAAAGGTATTCTCCTGCTGGTCTGGGAGCAGGACCTCAGTAGGTAAGAGGATCCCAGTCCTGGGAGGAAAGGCAACTTGATCTCGTTGTCTACAAGGGGAGAGGAAGGTAAAATACTTTCTTTCTTTTACAGAGGACAGACTCCCACTAGAGATTGAGTATTTCTGGGTCTGAGAGAGCTGGGGTTGTTCAGCCTGGGGAAGAGAAGGCTCCAGGGAGATCTTAGAGCCCCTTCCAGTGCCTAATGGGGCTTCAAGAGAGCTGGAGAGGGGCTTTGGACAAGGGCCTGGAGGGACAGGACATGGGGCAATGGCTTTATACTAAAGAAGGGGAGATTTAGATTAGATATTAGGAGGAAGTTCTTCCCTGGGAGAGTGGTGAGGCCCTGGCACAGGTTGCCCAGAGAAGCTGTGGCTGCCCCATCCCTGAAAGTGTCCAAGACCAGGCTGGACAGGGTTTGGAGCAGTTTGGTCTAGTGGAAGGTGTCCCCGCCCAGGGGACAGACAACAGACATCTAGCCTGGCCCTGGATTGTCACTGCCTGGCAGAGGAAACCCTGAACACACCGACCTTGCAGAGGCTCAAGGAAATGAGGAACGAGGCAATTTTAAATGCCTTCCTGGTGAAAAATGTTCTCAGGTTTAGTTAAACGTGCCAGATAAAGCCTCTGTTCCTGTAAAACCTGATGCATGATTATCAGTCAAGGCCAACGTATTTACCCTAAAATTGGGTAATATTGTTTTATGGTTCTTAATAGTTGCAGCCGACAAAGCTCCGAACAGACGCTGCCGAGCAGTTTCTCAGCCTTTCATCAGCGCTGCGTAGGCGTTGAATTCTGGAGCTAATCACCTTAGCAACGGCTCTAAACATATGTGCAGTGACATCAGCTGATTTCTGAAAGCTGTAAATAGAGGATAATAGCACGAAAAAATTCTGGATCCAAGCCAAGACCTAAAAAACATACTATTAAAACACAGCCTGTAATTCAATGTATGCAAACTTGTTTGCATCCCCGTTCCCCAAAACCTAGGTAATTACACACCTACCAGCACAACTGGTGATTGTCCCACTGCAGGCTGTTCTTGGTTTCAGGAATTTCCCAGAAAACGAGGATTTAATAGAAATCCTTCTTTAAATTTAATTTTAAAAAGCCTGGAGAAGAAGAGGTTGAATGGACCTGCTCCACCCTCCAGCCCTGGCTTTAAAGTCAATGAGTAACAGCTTCAACTTATGAGAATTATTTGTAAATAAGAAAATCAACAGTGTGTTCTTGGGCTTCATCACTGACTCACACAGGAACAGGAACCGTGGCAAACTCCTCTCTGAGGACGTGCTGCCAGGCCCATGCCCTTGGAAAAGAGGAGCTGGAGCGGGAGCAGGCGCGAGGAACCCGCTCCCAGCAGGCCATGCAGCCAGAAAGGGGCATATTCTGAATTACCTCATGTTTGGTACCTCATTAAGACCCTAAACTGTCTGTTCAGGGAGTCCCTCAATCAGCCATCAGCGTAAGACACGAGGACAATATACTTTTTGTTCCCCTCGTCTCGTTGTGACCCATATTCCCGAGGCCTGTTGTGCAGGACGTGACCCGGCCGCCTAAAGAAACCTTTGCGGAGCCTCCATGGTGAGCTGGCAGCAGGGAGGGAGCGAGGGGAGATGGAGGAGTGGCCTTAATAGGATTTTCAAATGTCAAAAAATATCTTTAGCAGGCCCATTTAGGCAGAGCCTGAGCACTCGCTGAACTTGAAAGCAGAATTTGCTGTGCAGGGAACACCGTTTGCATGCTAAGTGAACCCCGGGAACGCTGCGGGAGCAGCACAAACCACCAGGTTCCTTCCTCTCTCCTCTGGAAAACCAAGGGAAGAGAAGAGCATGGTGCCTTCTGCATCAAGGTGAGGGAGGTGCTGGGCACCCACCATGCCCAGGCAGGGACAACCCCAGGGTGCCACACGGACAGAGCTTCAGGGCAGCTCCCCAGATTCCAGTCCTGCTCACCAGCAAAGGGACCAGCAAATTCAGATTGTCTGATTTTGCTGGAACATGTTTGGAGAAGGTAATGGAGCTGGGGAAGGGTCTGGATTGCAAGGAGCAGCTGAGGGAGCTGGGGGGCTCAGTCTGGAGAAAAGAAGGTTCGGGGGGACCTTCTCACTCTCTGCAACTCCCTGACAGGAGGGTGGAGCCAGGTGGGGGATCTGGCTCTGCCCCCAGGGAACAAGGGACAGGATGAGAGGAAAAGGTCAGGGGAGGTTTAGGTTTGATACTGGGAAAATTCTGTCATGGAAAGGGTGGTCAGCCATTGGAAGGGGCTGACCAGGGAGGTAGTGAAGTCCTCATCCCTGGAGGTGTCCAAGGAACAAACGGACGTGGCACTCAGTGCTCTGGGCTGGGTGACAAGGTGTGGATCAGGCACAGGTAGGACTCGATGGTCTTGGAGGTCTTTTCCAACCTCAATGATTCCGTGATTCTGTGAAGTGTCATTTTTTTATTAAAAATGAAAATAATAAAACAGGGAAAGGGCAAATGTGAGGTTAACAGCAGCATCAGGACGAGGATCCAGCATGGAGTCACAAGCAAGAAACTCCCCTCCTTTTTCTGTGTAGGGTTGGAGTTTTTTCTCTGTCAATTAGAGTCACAAGGAAATCCAGTGGACGGAACTCAGCAGTGTTAATTGTTATTGCATCTGAATTTAATTAGCATTATTTTTTAACTGCAGGTTATTTACAGTGCCTCACCTAAACGTGAAAGTCAGGCAGTGCCTTCTGCTCACTAGAAAACCACCACACCAGGGATAATCCTGCTATTTGCTTTATGCCTTTTAGTGTCTGTAATCCATGGTTCCCCATTCCAGGAGAATGCCATGGTTACTCCTGCTCCCTCCATCAAAGGCTCCTGCGTGTGGCTTCTGCCAAGGTGCTAAGAATAGCACAGGCCCTTCCTGAGCTCGGGAAGGTGAGATGCAGGGAAGGATGGAGCTTCTGGGAGCCATAGGGGGAGAAGGGGGCAGTGCCAGTGGGATCAACCAGTGTGGGAACCAGATGATGGACGCACCACAAATGGAGGTGCAGCAGCATCTCCTGTTCTCTGCTGTCAGGAGCAGATGCTGAGGCTACCAGTGTGACCTCAGCAGCCTTCCGGGATGACAGAGGGATGGGTTAGATGGGATATTGGGAAGAAATTCTTCCCTGTGAGGGTGGTGAGGCCCTGGCACAGGTTGCCCACAGAAGCTGTGGCTGCCCCATCCATGGAAGTGTTCAGGTTGGGCAGAGCTTGGAGCAACCTGGGCTCATAGAAGGAAGACCCCCTGAGAAACACAAGCCACCCCTGCAGTGTCACCCTGATCCAGTGACACACATCTGGGCTCCTCTGGAAAGAGCTTAACTCCACAGCAAACCTGATGTTCAAGGATAGCAAACACACTCCCAAAAACTGTACAGAAAGCACATCCATTCACCCTCTTTTCCAGACCTATGCCTTTAAAAGCAGATGCTCCACCACCCTCTGGAAACTGGTGCACATGTGCCCAGAGATAAACAACATCACGGGACAGGTAAGCTGGTTACTCATGATTTATCACACCATCTCCCCATCTAATTGCAGAGCTAAGCAGGCACTCATCTAATCCACCGTAAGCAGCTTACGCTTCCTTAGGCAGCTCTGCACCATCACTCACTTCCTGGTTTGGAAATCATCATTCCCCTAAGTCCTGCTCTGGAAGGTGAGAAACCACCCTTTTCAGTCACCCTGCACAGAGTTTGAGACTTGTAGGATGCACTCACAGGACAGATAACTCCTGGAAGAGGGTTCCAAACATCTCTCCAGGGCAGTGGTGGAGTCACCATTCCTGGGGGGATTTAACAGTCACGTGGATGTGGTACCTGGGGACATGGGTTAGTGGTGGCCTTGGCAGTGCTGGGGGAACAGGTGGTCTCAATAATCTAAAGGTCTTTCCTGACCTGAAGGATTTTGTGACTCTACTTCATACTCAGTGCTGAGCAAATCTTTCCTCTTTGTGTCCCCGCTGCTCTGGTTACACACCACAGGTCCTTGCTCCCAATTTTCCCATAATTACACTCATTTCTTCCATATTAACAGTTGACTTCTCTCCAGTTTGATTTCTCCATTTATTCTCCACTAATTTATTAGGAACAGGGCACTACGACCTGCCCAATTCCTGATGCTTGCAGATTCTAATCTAGTACTCCTAGGATTTGGGGGTTTTTTAAATTATATTTTCAAAATCCTTAGAGCCCCACAAAAATGAGCATCAAAAGCTACCAAGGTCCACCAAAATAGTGCCCCTACATGGTCAGAGACACCCCCCACACGTCCCAAGAGGCTGGAAAGGTCAGACAGGACAGGGCTTGGAGCAACCTGGTGTAGTGGAAGGTGTCCTGGCCCATGGCAGGGGGTTGGAATGGATGAGCTTTAAGGTCCCTTCCAACCAAACCATTCCCTGATTCTAAGAACAGTCAAAGCATATTTTAGTTTATCTCCAAAGATCTGTGGATAAGCAGGAGATAACAGAAAGACTCAGGGGAGAGAACTCAGGGTTTGGGTTATATCAAGCTTTTTTCACTGCTCAGAAGCTCCAGCCATGGGAAGCAAAAGGCCTGGAGTTGCAGGACCAAGGAGCTGGAACGTGCCTCTCACACACCTTCTGCTCACAGACACAGCCCTGGCCAAGGGGGATTTTCTGACTTGCAACACCAGAGAACTTTACCCCCGAAATTACCCATGAACTTAGGCCAGTGACCCCAAATTGAGCTTTCAAATCATTCCAGATAACGAGCCAGATCCAACGTCACCACCCGGAACCACTGCCTTTGATCCCTTAAACCCACCACCGATCTCGGGTGAGTCCACAGGGCCGAACTCCTCCCGCAAGGAATTTTCTTCAGCTTGATACAAAATTTATTTTACCATCTGTAAAATTCATTTGTGTAGTTGCACACCCTGGTAGGCTTGAATGGGGCGAAGGAGTGTTTCAAGTCCCAGTGCAATTTATTATTTAAAAGCAGAGAGATGACATTGCCGGTCGGAGAGCCCGGTGATGTAATGGGGAGCGCGGTTCCGCTCGCCGTCGGAGCCGCGCGGTACATTAACGTGCTGGCCAGGGTGGCTGCTCCTATCAATTATTTATAGGCTCCTGGCGTGCAGCCTGGAGAGGGTCACGGCGCTGAAAGCCAACTTTATCTGCATTGTTCCCAGCTCCTGCCCAGCTGTCACTCCGCTCCCTAATTTAATACACCCAGCGCAGCGTAAAAGGATGCAGAGCTGCTGCCTGGAATAGGAATAAGAACAGGGAGGTGGGGTCTACACCGAGCTGCTGGGGTCTCAGTCATCTTTGTCATGGTGCTGACTTGGCTTTTTAAAATCTGCCTTTGAGACTCCTGCGGTGACTGGATTGAGTGATCCAGGTGTTTGGGGGTGAGAGGTGGAATGGCAGCAGAGAGATGGGGTCTCCATCTCCATTATCATGAGGCTGCACTGCATGGTTTCCTCCATATCCCAGCAAGAGCTACTCAATAATGTATGTAAATAAGAGGGGGGCAGCAGAAAGCACACTTCAGCTCTCCAGAATATAAAAAAATAATTAAATTAATATATATGTGTAAAAAAGGAAAAATCTCTCATAGGTTGTTATTTCAGATACAATTTAAAGTGCACAGCCAAGGTCTGGAATGAGACAAGCTTTAAGGTCCCTTCTAACACAACCCATTCTGTGATCCATATGTATTTCACCACTGAGGAAGGGGCAGCATCTCATGGTACTGTCCCACCATGCAGGAAAAGGGCTCTCAAGGCTTTCTCCCTACAACTCACCAACACACCTCCTTCATTATTTGCCCAAAATTAAATCTACCACAGCTGTTCAGACCTTCAAAACACATAATTGTTGAACAAGAGCTCTAAGGTCCCTTCCAACACAAACCAGTCTGGGATTCTGTAATTCAGGGTCTCTGTCACTGTGAGAGATGCCTCCCTTGGACATCGATCCGGCAGTAATCGGGTATGGGAAGATGAGCTGCTGCTCTGGCAGCACTTGGTCCTGCCCCACAGGATTCACATATCCCAAATATCTGCCACATTCCTCAAACTAAAGTCGATTCCAGCTTAAATAACAAGGTGCTTTTCGAGACTTGTGACACCAGGAAAACAACCCGAATTTTCCTGCAATTAGGATTGGCTGCCTTATTTCAAGTCAGAAGTGCCCAGGTTTGGTTTAAGACACACAAAACACATTCTGATGATCGTGTCTGAAAAGCAACACCCACTGATTTCACCAAAAACACAACATCTGCACAAAAAGGAAGTTGCTGAAAAAAAAAAAACCTCAGGCCCAGAGGAAGCAGGTTTGTTCTTGTGCAGCACAAACAGGGGCCTGGGGGAGGCTCCTGCTGCAGAAGCACCAGCACTGTCTGGCACGGCTGCACCCAGAAGTGGAGCAAGGGGAATCTCTCCAAATTTGGCACTGACCCTCAGCAGTAACAGAGACCCGGGTGAGGTGAAGGCAACAGCCGAACCTTTTCATATTAGAGTGATTCAGGCAAAGACAAAACAGAAAAACATAATGAATCTTGAAAACCAGCAGTGAGCCTTTCCTTCAACTTTTCTGCACTATGAAAATCAAGAGGATTCTTCCCAAAACTCCAAAAAGGGGAAACTGGGACAGTCATGGGAGGAACAAGCTGATTCTCATCCCAGAGCTGGTCACAACATCGGGTTATGTCCAGGAGCTGAGCCTGGAACGTGCAGACCACGCGCCGCTGCCACCGCGCCGGCGTATTCGGGGCCTTCACATCCTCCCCGAATCCAGGATTATTTCCATGGCAACTATCTGGAGAACTTATTAAGTAAAAAAAACCCAAGAACAGTTTGAACACACAGACCCTACGTTCGTAACATACCAGCTGACTAAATTAGCAGTGCTAAGATTTTTAGTAATCAAAATATAGATCATGTTCCAGCAACTCAATCTTCTCTGTGCCACAGCTAAAGAGAAAAATCTGATAGTAATAGCAACGTAGGGGGATGAGGAGGAGGAATTATAGGTTTTCCAAGACCACAGCCCTATATCAAGCCAAGTCTTATCCCATTCAAGACATTATTTCAATAGCTGACAGTTCAAGTGCTGTTAAATAAGGCTGAGTTTCCAAGAGATGACAAACTTTGGTGCAAGGCCCCTACTAGAGAATCAAAAAGATGAGTATTGTGACACAAAGTAGTTATCATCTAAAAAATTCCATTCAATCACCTCAAATTTGTACCAAAAAAGCATAATTTGCAACTCCTTCCATCATTCTATACATACACCAACCACAGGGCAGCACAGGGGGACAGGGACGCACCAAACATCAGGCTCAGACAGCACCACTCCCAAACTTATAGCATCTTCCACTCCCAAACTCGCAGGAATTCTGTGGCTCCCTCGGAACTGACACAGGCTCAGCCTTGCAGGGTGACTATGGTTCCTAAGCATGGGGCTGAGAGAACTACCAAAGCTTTGGCATCACCCAAAAACAAATGCTGCCTGAGAGTTTCGTAACAGCAATTCAGAGTGAGAGGTTGGTCTTGACAGGAATGATTTTGAAAGTGCTTTAAAAAAATAAAAGGTGGTTAAATGAACGGTTGGCTCGGTCACTAAGTCCAGCCAGGGAGATTATGGGCATTATTGATTTATCTTAGAACAACCTGGGAACTCATTTCCAATGGTTTTTAATGGAACCTGGATTTTCTCAGTCCTAATCTGCCTCGTGAGCCTTCTGCAAGGAAATGCAACACCAGAGCATTAAACTGGCAGCTGCCAGAGCTACAACAGCCCCATTCAGCTACGCAGAGCGTGCAACGGGAGGGAGGGTTTTAAGGCTACTCCAAAATCATTTATGTTGGAAAAGACCTCCAAGACAATCCAGTCCAACCTTTGACTGATCCCCACCTTGTCACCCAGCCCAGGGCACTGAGTGTCACATTCAGTCGTTCCTTGAACACCCCCAGGGATGGGAACTCCACTGCCTCCCTGGGCAGCCCCTTCCAATGCCTGACCACCCTTTCCAGGAAGAAATAGATGGAAGCTGGGAGCAGGGGAGTCCTCACCCCTGATAAGTCAGGGAAGAGGATTCTGACCAGAACAACACACCATCAACCCTCAACCTCTGGTTTGGCAGCAAAAGCTTCTCCACTTGAGGGAATGTTTTCCCCTCACCAGAACACATCACGGCAGACTTGGTCTCCTGAAACCTTGGGCTGGTTTCAGTAGGTGAAAAGATTATTATTACTTTATGCACCTAAAGTGAAAAGGTTTTTCTCAACCCTTCCAGAAAAAGATTCCTGTAATACAAAACCAAGTAGGGAATACTGTAGCCTGAAAGGCTTCCAGAAAGGTGTGAGCACAGAGAACAGCAGCTCATAGCAGGAAGGAAATTGTAACACTAGCCACAGCCTTTGAAGGCAGAGGCAGCTCCGCGTCACCGAGCACCAACAGCGAAACCAAAGAACAAAAACCATCTGATCCTCGGCTACTTCCAAAATCCATCTGCAAACACATCCTGCCCCAAGACAAATGCAGACCAGGGCGTGACAGAGAGATGGCAATTAACTGCCCCGCTGTTGTTGTTTGTGGTGCCTCCCTGCAAACACGCTGCCCTCCGCCCCGAGCCAGCCCGTGGCAGCCGCTTGCAAAAATCACTGAGCATTAGATCCTGCCCCTTCTCTGCTTAATGCCTCACCCTGGAGCTTCAGGAGCTCCCGGCTCTGTCCTTACCACCCCATCCCACCCCACCCCCCGCTTCCCCTCCTCCTCCAGCTCCTTCCCTTCCAGCCAGCGTTTCCCCCTCCCTCCCCTGCTGGCTGCGGTGCCAGATGTCGGCCTGACCCCGGAGCCGCCGTTTCAGGTCAGTTATTGGGGTTATGGTGCAAGGGGAGCGGCAGGTCCCACTTCGCCGGGCTGAGCTAGGACAGCTCCACCTCACCAGTGAGGGGGTCTGGGCGCTGCTGGCAAATTTATTTCCAGGGTTTTTCCCTGCTAACAAAGTTTGGAAGCCTGTTCACGCTGCAACAGCAGCCTCAGGCATCGAGTGCTGGGTAAGGTGACCCCGGACTATGTTCAGCATCAGTCATGGGTAGAAGCGTCACTTACTGCACGAGGGGAACAGATGACCTGAATGTCTCCTGCAAGAATAATTGCACACTGAAGGCAAGGGCTGAAGTTTCTCGAGAAGGGATGCCGGGAACACTGTAGCACTCCAAAGAGGACCATTCAAAAGACACTGGGCTAACAAAGACAGCCATGAGGGAATTCAATATGCATTGAAAATGAACCCAGACCCGTATTCTTGACCACACCACGCTCCTTGAAGGATGTGCCCCTCATGAAGGAGCTGCTCCAAGGAAACGGTATGCAGTTTGCTGGAAGGGAAAGGAAAAGCTTCCAGCCTGACATAAGCCAGGGCTCGGATTCCTCTATCACAGAGGCAGATAAGGCTGCGTCAACTTTTCCACTGGAGCTCTCTCCCCTCTAAGGTTCACAGTGAGAGTTAAATGTTTTGGCCAGGTGGAAACTGAGCAGAGGCTCCCAAAGCTGGGAGTTGCCGTGTGTATAAAACATCACCATGTCACCTGCCCAGGCTTGGTTTCCCTCCACTGGGAACAGGAAATCTCATCTTCCTCCCCAGGAATTCTTCGCATTCCTGCGCAGCCGATAAGCTGAACCCCTCCAAGGGGCTGCTCAGAGCCCACACAAAGTGCCCTGAAACACCAACAACCCTGAGGACTGAAACCCAAACAGGTTAAACATTAACCTGGGAGCTGAGCAGAGGGGACACTCCCGCTCCAGCCCCACACCACTGGCCATGCCTCAACTTCCTGGGAGCAGCAGGACATGGTTTTGCAGAGGAAGGGAGGTTTTGGACGATCATAGAATCACAGATTGGTTGGGACTGGAAGGGACCTCATCTTATCCCACCTCCTGCCAAAGGCAGGGACACCTTCTACTAGTCCAAGTCACTCCAAGCCCCATCCAACCTGGCCTTGAGCACTTCCAGGGATGGGGCATCCATAAGGGTGTTTCTCACCTACAGAGTCCATCTGCCTGAGGGAAGAGGGGCAAGGAAAGTGAGGTGGAAATCCCCACCTGGTCCCCCATCCCTGTGCCAAAAGTGGGGTGTGTGCAGGCAGGACTTGGCTCTTCCCAACAAATCCTCCTGGTTTTCTGCCGCAGCAGAACAAGAGGCAGCACACTCAGCTTGTAGGTTCTCTCCATTTGGCATCTCATTTTTGTGTGTGGCAAACCAGGAAGATGCTCCATTTCCCAGGACAGCACTGGAGGAGCCCAGCTCCTCCCAGGCCAGCCCAGTCCCCACTCCAACTCCGTGGGCAGGAGCAGCCCCCAGTCCCATGTGTTGGGGAAGTTTCAGGGCCTGGTGCTCCACAGGGGGATGGGGAGGTATTTCGGTCCAGGCACAGCCCTCCCCCCATGTGCTTCACTGCAGTTATCCCTGAAGACAGAAAAATTTGTGCTTGTTTTTCTGCCGCTGCTGAGCAGCTACGAAATGTCTCCCACCACAGAGAGCCTGAATAAATCCCAGCTCCTAAAGAAGCATCTGAATCAGCTTCTCTCCCATCTTCATCCCAATCTCAAACCTTTAATTTACTGACACAAAAGCAATGTCTGTTTTTGTTTGCCAGAGCTTGAAGCACTCATGGTTTATCCCTTTTACCAACAGACACACAAATATTCCAATTTTTTACATTTACCCCAATATTCTGGGGAGGTTCTTGGACTGGCCATGACTTATCACAAATTACCTGTCAGAAACTTTTCCTTCCTGTCCCCGTGGCAGCTCAGGCACCATCTCTGGGTGGGTGGGAGAGCCACACAGACACACTGCATGTGCTTCCCGCAGCCTTTTGGGAGTGCCTGAAACGAGCCTGGATTTCTCAGGTTCCAAGTCCAAATGAAAAATAAAACCAAAAAAAAAAGCAGAAAGGAGGGAAACTGCCTGATCTTATTCTTCTTCCTCTATTAAGTTTGGAGTGTTGGACCAAAACATTGTAGTTTTCAAAGGCTCCATGGACTGGTTTAAGGCCACATGGAACTTGGAAAACTCCACCCAGTACCTCCAATGAATTTAGGAATCACTGCTGTGTGTCAGGGAGGCAACTTTTTTCTTTCTGGAGGGAAGGGACAGATTGCAGGAGAAAACTATATCCCAACTGGTGCCAAATTCCACAGATTTAGTTATTAGGAGGCAATTAGAAATATTATTAACACTTCCTACTACGTTAAGCTCCATTTGCAGAGCATCTCTGCACCAGCCCGGATGTTTCCGACGGAGCTCCAGCTCTGAGGCGCACGTGGCATCACGTACCCAAAACTGTGTCTTCCTGCTCGCTGCCTCCCGGCCCCTTCCCCGCAGCCGGATTTAATGCGGTTGTCTCACAAAATCAAATTGCAAGTGAAAAAAATACAGAGATTAAAAACGAGGGAGGGGAGGGGGGAGGTAAATAAAAGCGCGGCAGCACAAAGGAAAAACAATTTTGCTCTTGTTTTTTAACTCACAATCAACATCTGAGCTATTCAGGAAGCTGGTGCACTGCCCTCCAACCAACTTCAATTAGGGAATTCAAAAGCAGTCAGACAAAAGAATGCCTGGGAGTTACTGCACCGCACCGAGATATTTTTAGCAAGAGCTGGGAGGCTGTTTGTGGGACACTGCTTTGCTTCTCTCGCGTTTCAGCTTTTGTATTTACATTCACAGGACAGAGAGATTTACTGGGTCACAGAAAAAGGGAGGAGAAGCGGCACAACCGACAGGAATCGTTTTGCTCCTGATACTCTTGGAAGGTTTTCGGCAAAGGCTGATGGGGGCCTGAGTGAAGCAGAACAAGATTTGCCTCCATCTGCTTCAAAAATCATCTTTCAGCTGAAATCTCAAATTTTCCCCTTTTCGTTATCATTATGGTTATCATTTACCACCACTACTATATTTTACTTTATTTTCAATTATTAAAATGTTCTTACATCAGCATACAGGTTTTACTGTTCTTATCTCAACACGCAAGTTTACTTTGATTCTCCTCCCCATTCCACCAGGGCGGCAGGGAGAGATGGGGGTTGAGCAAGCGGCTGCATGGTGCTTAATTTCCAGCTGGGCTTAATCACGACAGCCCTTTTTGGACTCCTTTGGAAGGGTGATGTAAACCCTCACGTGGAGCCCCCAGAAAGGTCCCCTCGGCCCTCATGCCGAGCAGGGACACGGCTGGTTCACCCACACAAAGCTGGGGCTGAATCCGGCCGGTGACCTCTGCCCACCCCAGGTCACCAGATGGAGTCAGGAACACTCCAGGTGGGCACTGTCACACGAAGACCCCCATCCCAACCCCCCCAACACCGCTGGACCGTCAGTCCGGAAGAGCCGCATGGTCGAGCCCCAATGAGCCGCTTCTGTTTTTTCAGAAGCCATTTCCTAAAAGCCACACGCTGCAGCCGCCCTTCCCTCAGCCGCCCTTCCCTCCACAGGCCCGGGAAGGTGCCTGGAGAGCTGGAGGTGATGGCCAAGGCCGGAGCCCTGGCAGGGGCGCGGGGCTGGTTTGGGGGTGGCAGGCGCTGCCTGCGCCATCGGCAACGCTCCTCCAGCGCAGCCCCTCTTCCGCTCCCTCCTACCACTGCGGCAGCGCAGATGGCAGCAGTGTGACCTCGCTGTTCCTGCCTCCTTGTTTTGATCCTGCAGTCTTGATTGTTCAGGCTAATCCCACACTCCCAGCCTTGGCTGCCCGCCAGGACTGTTATTAATGGCACAAAAGCTTCTCATTCCAGCTACTTCTACATCCGCTAATGCTGTTGTTCCCTTCTCTCGCTCCCCCTCTTGCCACATTACAAACTGGAGCTGGAATATATTTTACAAGGGGAAAAAAAACCCTCCTCTGATCATCCTCACGTGCTGAAGGCTCCACCAGAACTGTAGGGGAAAGGCTCCTTAGCTCCAGTAATAAACACCGAAGGCAAAGCAGTGAGACCACCCTGCTCATCAACAGCACACTGATGTGGGGAGTTTCCAGCAATCCCTTAAGGAAGGCCAGGGTCCCAGGCACAGGCAGGTACAGCTGCCTGCAAGGCCCCAGGGAAGGGCTCTAGGGCCCAGGGTAGGACTAACACCAGTGCTCAGTGACAAGGACAGGCAGCACTGTGATGCAGGGGCACAGCACCCCTGGTATAGCACCCTCGTGCTCCTCAGGTGGCCCCGGGGCCTTGGCTGACCAGGGATCCCCTGTCCTCCTGCCCCTGCTCTGTGCAGCAAACACCAGATTCCCAGAACTGAAGCTCATTAAATCGTGCACTGAAAGGCGGCTGCAGCCCATTCCAATTTAGCCCCTCACGTGCCAGTCTCACGGCAGGGCCCAAAGTCCCCATGCAAGGCCTAAAGCTGTGTTTGGGATGTCCCTCTGTGCCCTGCCAGCTCCCCCCCAGTGGCTGTACCCTATCCTCCTCTGCTCTGATCCCCCCCCCCCCCGCCCTGGGAGGATCTGCGGGGCGAGCCCTGGGCACACTGGGGTGCAGGTCCCATGTCCCGTCCACCTGCTCAGACCCAGGGCTGGTTTGGGAAGGGATGGATGAGGATATTCCCTGGGGCCTCCTGATTTATCAGAGACCAGCCAGCCATGCCCAAACCCCTTGGCACTGCTGGGACACAGCTCAGCCAAAAACTCTGGTGCTAAGTCAGCTGAGCCCAGCAGGCCCTCAGCACCAAGGGCCACCAAGTGCAGGTTAATGAGGTTCAGAGTTGCCTAAACCCAGCAAGAGGAACATGCTCCTGGGACCCTCCCGTGGGAGCAGGCCCACACTCCTGTGCTGTGGAGTTCCAGGGTTGCAGGTGCTGGGACTGTGCCATGGGGAGCAGTACACTGGTGCGGGGTCTGAGGAAACCTGCCTGGTTCCCAGCGCAAGCTGTCACCCTGGTGAGATGATTCACCAGCCTGCCCTCCCTACTTGTGGAAACGCAGGCAAGAGAAACGCAGCTACAGGCACATTTCTCCTGATTAGGACGGGCAGTACATTTTTAATAAAGGGCTCTTTAAAGATAATCTCATTTCAGTATTTACACATGTTAAAGAGGTTATAGAGATCAAGACATAATGAAGTCAAGAAGGAGAGGACAATAAAAGTGTGGTGGGATATTGCAGGGAGAGGTATCTCCACCCTATTGGTTTGGGGCACACAGGGGCTGAAATACAGAATCTCAGACGGGTTTGGGTTGGAAGGGACTTTAAAGATCATCCAGTTGCACTCCCCGCCATGGGCAGGAACACTTGCCCCTAGACCAAGTTGCTCCAAGCCCCATCCAACCTGGCCTTGAACACCTCCAGGGATGGGGAGTGCAGTGAAACAGCAAGACACAAACCCCACAAATCCCAGCAGAGGAGGAGGATCAGACGCCAGGAATAACTGGCTGTCGCTCACTCACAACAATCAGCAGATTTCTGATGCAACCTGGATCTGCAGCTTCCCTTCTTCCTCAAACACAGCACAGGGCCCTGCTCCTTCCCAGCACACAGAGTACTGGATGAAGCAATCCCGGGCTGTCCCGGCCAGCGAGCACATGGCACGTCCCACCCTGGCCCCACAAACAGGCAGAGTCCTCGTGTACCACACACAGGCGTCAATTCCATCCCAAACACCCCCCCCAGCCTCTCGCTACAGCAATCCCAGCCCATCTCCCACTGGAACAGCTCTGCCCCAGCTGAGGTTACACCTGACAGTAGCAAAAACTGAAATATCCACTCTCGGCTCTGCCATTGGCAGTGGAGCTTCACAAAACTCTGCTCTGTGCCATGCTCTACTTCACATGCCATGGATTAACCAGGAGTTCAAAAATTCTCCTGAAACGCACAATATTCCATTTGCTTTCTCACACTGCAATGGTTTGGGGATGGGGGATGCACAAGGTCACTGGGCAGGGAAACTTCAGTCAACTTTGGGATTATTTCTCTATTGTGCAAGAGGAAATACTGGTGCCTGCTCAGAGCTCTCGTCTTTCACTGCTGAGGGGCGAGGAGACAAAAAAAGCAGCTTTATTTAAACTACTTGATAGTTGCAGGATCAAGCAGAACAAAAGAAAAAATATATTTGGAGGAAAATGTTAGTTCTAGAGCTCAAACAGCACTTCAAGTCCCCATCAAATAACTCTCAGGTGAGACAGGAAGCAGGGAAGGCAGCATGGAGTGCTGGATCAGGGAGTGCTGGATCATGGGGTGTAAAGCAAAGACACCTGGAGCTGCAGGGACTGAGCTCAGCTTCACAGTAACAGGTGAGCTGGAGTGAGAAGTAACTGGATTTTAAGGAGTAAATAGTGGAGCAGGCAAGAGAGTCATGGACTTAAGGGAGAGACATGAAGAACAGCAAAAACAGGAAAATAGTTCAAATTAATAAAATTAATTGTTTTCCAATCCAGAAGGACTTGCTGTAGGATCTCAGCAAAGAGGCAACAGAACTTCCTCAAGCAAATTCCTGCTTTTCAACAGACGTGGACCAACCACAGCAGGTATTTTCAAATCAAGGGAACATTTAATTAAGAGCCTAATACCTGAATATTTACAGGATGCAAGGTCTGCTAGAGCCACAACCTGAGCTCTTCTCCTACCAGCAACCTTCCCAAGGAATCTGGTACTTGATTCTTAATTTCTTCAGCTTCCACTCCCAGCAGGCAGAGGTGTCTCTATTTTTAACGCCCAAGCAGGATGGGTGTCAGGCAAGGTCACCCAAAACCTGAGGGCAGCAGATGTTTGGGAGGTAAACACACCCCCAGCCCCTGCTCAGGCGCTGCCAGTCGGCACGGCCAGGCTTCCAACCCACCAGATGCTCCCAACTTTCTCCTTGCTAAGCTCAGCAGCCTGTGTTTCCCACTCCCAACACGTGAAATGAGGCTTCTGAGCCCCATTCAAGCCCCAGCCTCTTCTTTTCTTCTCTAAGTGAATACTGTGTTAATCCCATTAGTTATGTGAGTGCAAAGCCACTCGGGAGCCCGTCCCACCTACTCCCCACGGAATCTCCTGCCACTCCATAACCCAGGAGTTATAACTCCCTAACTCTGACCTCAGGGGGACTGGGGAACAATAAATATTGCTCTATTTAGGATAACCTCAACCTTATGGTGCCAAGACACAAAACCAGCAGTGTCCCAGGACCCAGAGTGTCCCTCCTGTCATGTCCCAATGCTCCCAAGCACCATTCCCAGTGAGCAGGGCCTGGCACTGGCTGGACCCAGCCCTTGGCACCAGTCGCTCATCCTCCCTGGCTCCAGCACACCCACACCTCAGGAATTTTCCTATGCCACACCTACACCTTCCTGCCAACACACAGCACCGGCTCCAGCCCCACACCAGCACCATCAGTACCACCTGATGGCCACCCCTGCCGAGCTCTCCTATTCCTGGATTATAGAGCTCAAATAACAGAATCCTTAGGGTCTCAAATGTGTTTGGACATCATTTGGATGCCCCAACACTAGCTTGCAACCTTATCACGATTTAGGACATCTCTTAGTGAGCTCTGAAACCAGGAATCCCAATGGAGACTACAACTACAACTCCTGTCCTGTGACCTGAAAGAAGTTCATATGGGAAAACACCGTGTTTCAAATCCAAAGAGTCATAGATGGCAACACACCCACACAGAACACTCCGACCTGCACCTGGGGAAAGAATTTAATCACCAGTTTCTCCTTCTCCACGGGAGCCAAGGCACCACCTATGTCCAAAGCACCGGGTTGCCTTTTCTCTGGTGTGTCACACCTGGCACGTAGGAGAGGGAGAGAAGCTTTGGCAGCTGCCATAGGGGACAGTGCCAGTGCATCCAGGGATGTGGGGACAAGGGAGTGAGGATTGGGAAGGTGGGGAAGGGTAGGAGCACTGACCAGATGGGTCTTTAAGTGGGATTAAAAGGAAGATGCTCTGCTACATCCAGCCCTTTCCTCCAGGGCTGGAAACTCGCCCTCCTTACAGCCAAGTCTCCTCCATGGGGAGCCAGCCTTTGGCTTTTTCCCTCTTTGTTCTTCCACACCGCTTCCTCCCTCGTGTTTACCTTCCGGACCTGCCATCTCCCTGTGGCTCACAACTCCTCCTCCTTTGGAAAGTCTTTGAGACGCACATTATACAAGATACACAAAAATAAATTGGTTTTAATCCTCCAGATTCCAGCGCTCCCAAACAAGGATCTTAAGGAGCTTTACAAACAATGGATTAAGCCTTAAGACTCCCGGTGAGGTAAGGAAGAGCCTCTGGCCAAGGCAGAGAGAGGTGAGCGAGGTTGAAGGCTGTACAGCTGACCTGTTTCCACACACACTAGCGTGACTCTATCCCTGATCCATCATCAGCCCAGAGACACCTTTGCCATTTCAGTCCAGACTCTGAAGCAGCTCCAAAACGTCCATCTTTCCAGTGTCAAATTCTCTTTCCTACCTTTAGGCATCAGCAGTACCCAAAACGCTCAGCCCAGTGGGTGGTAGCACCCCTGGGGCCTGAGGTTCTCCTGGAGCACTGTGAAGTGTCCAGCTCCTGACAACCAGCCTTCATTGCAGGGGTGCAGGAAGCTTCCAGTGGGCATTCCAAGCATCCACTTCACTGGAAGGTGCTGTCTTGCACCTCCTCAGTGTGAGAATGACCTGACAGGCACTGACCTCTGCTTTGGTGACCACTGACAGGACCCGAGGGAATGGCTAGAGCTGTGCCAAGGGGGTTTAGGTTGGATATCAGGAAAAGGTTCTTCCCCCAGAGGGTGGTGGGGCACTGAACAGGCTCCCCAGAGCAGTGGTCACAGCACCAAGGCTGGCAGAGCTCAAGGAGTATTCGGACAATGCTCTCAGGGACAGGGTGGGATTGTTGGGGTGTCCTGTGCAGGGCCAGGAGTTGTCATGATCCCTGCGGGTCCCTTCCAACTCCAGATACTCAATGACTCCATGACTTTGGGTCACAAGCTCAGCAGCCTCAGATCTACATTAGCACGATATCACCCATTCCTAGTGCACTCGTTCTGCAAAGCCCTCAGATTTCTTCCCAACTGTATTTTGCATACATGTTGTAAACAAGCTTTACATCCTTTTGATCAGCTCTGCTCGGGGAGGGGGAGGAGACTTCCTGTCCCACTCTGCCACCACTTGCTGCGCTCGGCTCCCGCCGCCCCGTGAGCGATGATGACATTTTCTATTTTGGTGACTTTTTCTTCATATATTTGCAACGAGCGGCTGTGCTCCGGCCCAGCACCACATGGATCTTGGGGTGCTTTTTAATTCAGCTTAAAGTGGCAGAGCCAGTTGTTGCAGCATCTCCTCTCCGTGCCCAGCAACGTTCCCCAGCCAGACGCGTGCACGCTCCTGGCTCCTCACTTTCCCTGCCAGCCGTCCCAAGCAGACATTTTTGCGAAAGAACTTGTTTACAGACAAACCAGGCTCCTGTTCGTGGCAAAGCACCGGCGTGTTTTCCTGCTGGTGCTTATCTGCCAGAGAGAACTCTGGTTTCTGCTTGCCCACGGGCAACCGGCCAAGCACTCACCACCGGCACCTCCCTGCACCTCGTGGCCACTTCACGTGCCCAAACCCTCGCCCTCCTCCAGAGGCACAACCGTACCCCGATAAGGGAATGCTCCCTCCTGGCTCCAGCGATACGACGTTGGGTGAAGCTGCAGAAGGTTGGGATCTCCCTCCCTTTGGAAAGAGCAAATGCCCACAGGCTCCGGTGGCCACTGGAAGCCTGAGGACTGTGGGAATGGTTCAAGGGAAGGGCTCATGCTCTCTTGTGACTCCAGCTCAGTGCTTCCATGTCCTCCCTGTGCCAGCTCAGAGAGGAGCTTATGAAATCCGCAGGCTGTGGGCAGCCTCTGCAGCGCAGGAATGTTCTGGAGTCAGTTACTAACACGGCGCTTTGCATATTGTGTTTCAAACACTACGTGCTTCTACATGCTCTGTGTCAACAAGGGGAAAGGACTGTCAGCCCCAAATGAAGTCCTAATCGGAGTTATTAGTGATCCAGCAGCTCCCAGGTGCACAACGAGGACCCCGCGGGGATATTCCTGTGTTCAGCTCAACCCTTCCCTCCTGAGAACCATCCCAGCCCCTTCTCTAATCATTTTCCTCTGCCTGAGCCCTGTGTGCTCCTCAATTCTGCCCAGCACGGCTTCCCCAGGACCCACAGCCAGGACAGGTTCCTTGGGACAGGAAAGCTGCACGTTCATCCATGAGCAAGGCATGAGGACCTGGCAGATGCAGGATACTAAACAGGGAGGAAAAATAAACCTAGCAGAGATTCTTCGGGGTGAAACCACTTCTAAACTCACAGAATCCCAGAATGGTTTGGGTTGGGAGAGACCTTAAAGCTCATCTCGTTCCAGCCCCTGCCATGGGCAGGGACATCTTCCACTATCCCAGGTTGCTCCAAGCCCCATCCA
The DNA here is from genome assembly GCF_003945725.1 of Corapipo altera. Lineage (NCBI taxonomy): Eukaryota > Metazoa > Chordata > Aves > Passeriformes > Pipridae > Corapipo > Corapipo altera. Next base: position 4,438,334 of record NW_020884894.1, on the reverse strand, counting down.
ACCCAGTCCTGAACACTTCCAGGAATAGGGCAGCCACAGCTTCTCTGGGCAACCTGTGCCAGGGCCTCACCACCCTTACAGGGAAGGATTTCTTCCCAATATCTCAACTAACCCTGCTCTCTTGTCACTTTAAAGCCATTAAATTCATGGGAAAGTAACTTTTTTCCACCACACAGAACACCCTTGGTGAAGCTGGGGATGTGCTGCTCTTACAGATGCTCTATGCGAACCTAAATTTGCTGAAATTATTACAGAAACATTCCACCATCTCCCAAAATAAGCAGCTTTGTGTATCCTTGCCTGGCTAAAGGATGAAAACAGCCCTGTAGAGTGGAGCAGAGTTTCCATTTCCTTGCACACTCCTACCAGGGCTGTGCTCACAGCAAACACTCCGACCTTTCCTCAAAGAAATCTCTGTTTGCTGCTCCTTATAAATTTGCAGAATTTTGGCTCGTTTCCATTTCACCCACTTTTGAATACAACGCTCCCCACCCCCACACAACTGTTCCTTTCTCAGGGATGACAGGCTATCCAAAAAAATCCCGGGAGCACTTGAGCTCCTCATTCCCTCCCTGGCAGCAGACAAAGGAGCACAGGGAATTTTTGGACCAACCTGTTGCTGGAAGCACTTCACCTTAGTTCAGCATTCCAATTTCTCCTGATCCCCAGTAACAACATTTTCCCATCACTCCCCTCACCCATGATTTTCTAACAATCATTTGTGGCACATTTAAAATCTTTTATTATTTTCCTATGAAAACCTGGAGCTCAAATCCCTTCAGAAAGGCGCCGTGGTTACCAGCAGGATCACCCCACAACCTCGCTCTGTTTTTCCATCACTGCTGATGTGGTGACAAAGAAGGAAATTTTTCGATTTGTTTTGTCCATGAGCCAGAAATTCCTTTTAATGGCCTGAATATGGTGCCTGTGCTGGTCTCTCCCTGCTCAACCCTCGCTTACAACAGCCCTTGCCTACAACGCGGAGCTGGCCTCCTTTTGCAGGAAAATAAGGCCAAACCAGCTTGAAAGCATGTTTGGAATCTGGAGATTAATTCCATGTAAACTAATGCATTCAAACCTCTTTGTAGGGCTGCAGCAAGGGCTGGCTGAGCCTGGCAAGAAGTAGGGCAGCACAGTGGCTGGTGAGGAGGGAGGCAGCCCTTCTTCCAGTGTGGAACCCTTTAGTAAAGGTCACAACCACTAGTAAAGGCGTGTCCTGCTCCGGCAAACCAGTCACAACGCCCCTTGGCCGCAGCACGGACCCTCACGCCCACTGCTCACTCTGGTGACAAAGAGGTGTTGGAGGTGGCAGGAGGGCAGGTCAGGGGTCACGAGGGCTCCCACGGGAGCCTCTACCCGGGATCCAGAGCTTTTGTTCAGCAGAAAATGCCAGGAGCAACAAAGCCCGGCAGTGCCCGGAGCTGCTCTGGGGGTGCCCCCCATCCCCACCACACACTGCCCATTCCTGCCGGTGCTCAGCCCACCCCTCCCTGCTTCCCTCTACTGCCTCTCTCTCTCTCTCTCTCTCTCTCTCTGGGAGATAAATTATTCAGGATGAAACCATTTTAAACTCCGTTGGGATGCTGAGCAAAGCTAAGATGGGTGGTGCTGCAGAGGAAGCTGCCAGGGCCGCAACCAGAATCCTGGGCTTCCTCACACAGAGGTTCCCAGTGCAGCTACAGCCCATCCCACTGGGATCCTGCGCCATGAAACACCCCCAAATCACTGAACACCAAGGTCTTGGTGTATCCATCGCACCCAGAGACATCTCATCCACGTGAGTGTGAGGCCCAGGGACCTCCCATGCCAAATGCATCCATGGGAGGCTTCCACAAAGCCACCCCACTGGCCATGTCTGAGCACTAAATGCCCTCATTCCTAGATTTTCTTCTGGTGTAAAGCAGCAGCAATAAGGACAGATGAGCAGAGTTTTGTTTGCACAGTGACCCTCACATGCCAGGGCAGCCTGATGAACAACAAACACAGTGGCCTCCCAGCCATCACGTCCTTCATGGATGCTCCCAACCATCACACATTCTTCATGAATGCTCCCGCAGACCAGGGATGGAAGATAAAAGCAGGGATGGCACACTGCTCCCACATTCCTTCTGGGTGCCCTGGCACACCCAAGCTGCTGCCACAGCTGGGTGGGAGGAGATGGCTCCCATCAGAAGAACATGGTGCCGAGTCCATGGAGGTGTCTCAAGGCCAATACCACCTATGCTGCCCTCTCGGGTAGGACTGGGCTACCCCGCCAAAGGAACTGGGCAGGAGCACAGGAGCCATCCCACTGTGGGACACATCCCTAGGGAGGTCTCCCAGTCACCTGCTGGGCTTGAGGCCCATTGAGCTTCCTTGCACAAGGACTAAAGAGTACTGGAGTGCAATGAGATGAGCTTTGAGGTCACTTCCAACCCAAGCCATTCCATGATTCCATGACTACAGAAGCGGCAGCACCCATGCTCCTTCCACATAAGCACAGTTATGGTGCTCAACTCAGGGCCCCACGGTTCAGATGAATTCAGGTCAGAGAGGACAACATCAACAAGAAGGTAGTTCAGAGAAGAGGGGGTTTGTGTTGTTTTGTTTTTAAATGAGGAGACCAAATAATTAAATAGCCTGGAAAGGATTCTACATTAAAAGTCACTACAGCACTAAAAATCCAGCTCTGACAGCTCTGGGTGAAGCCCTTCAGGAGTTACCATGGCAGTTGATGCAGCAATTCGCCCACTCACTCCTCAATAATGCTGGATTATTTTTTTTAATGCTCTTCCACCACAAACAAGCAAACGTTGCTGAAGGAAAAAGTCCTTTCTCCCACCATAAAGCTCCATCCTTTATCCCTGCCACAAGTGCTCTGCTCGGGAGGAGACAGCAGGTAACAGGGAGCCAAGCCAAACACGCCACGCTGAACTTTGCTCCCTCCCTCTCCAGGGAGAGAGGAAATTTAAGAAGCAGATTCAGGATTTCAGCATCCATTTCACTCTCCCTCCCCCTCCTGAACTCCCCGGGCTCCAACCGGCGATTCAGATGCTCTGTCAGCTGAACGCTGCACTCGCTTCCCCTCCCCACCACCAGCTCAGCAACCCTTGCAACACGCTGCACACAGGCAAGGAAACCAAGGATTTTTAGAATACATCCTCCCTCCTTTTAATTAAGCGCCCAGGTAGAGTGTTCACAAAGCTCAGCCAGCATGGCTGAGGGAGGCAAGTCGGAGCAAGAAGGCGCCCAAACAAAGGAAAGCAAACACGGGCAGCAAGGGAGGAGAAGGATACAATGGCATTGACCTGTCCAGTGACTATTTTTACAATCAAACCGAGGTCTAGAAACTCCTCTGGCCAAGGGAAGGTTGAGAACCTCCACAGCCACCTCCCCACAGCATGGCACAGCCCTCATCCCAGGATCAGGCTGAGAAGGACAACCTCACAAAGCCAGCTCCAAGGCTGAGGAATGTCCTCCCCATCTGTCGGATAAACCCCAATCCTTCCTCAGGGACCTCCCGGCCCCCTTGGCCCTGGGGGCACCCCAGGACCCGGGGCTGCCGTAGGTCAGCCCCCACAGAGGCACAGCTCCAAACAGAGCAAGGCAGATGGGAGAGAAGGAATAAGCAGCTTCCAGCACTAAGCTGGGGAAGGCAGGACTGAGCCTGTGTGCCCACATTCTGGGGGTGCGGGGTGCTGGGGACACGAGTGCCAGAGTGCAGCCAGAATGGGACCACACCGGTGGCCAGTCTCCTTGCCTCAGCAACACGTACTGCTTGCTCCACAAAAATAATATTCCTCATTCTTTAGCCAGTAGAAATTATTTGTTACAATAAATACTTGCCCTGAAAGCCCAGAGGCTTTACTAACAAAGCTGGGTTTGCTTGCAGGCTGCCAGGTTTGGGAACTGGTTTAATCAGCTGGGGAAGCTCAGGGAGCACGTTCTGGCTGTGCGAGACATTCCCAGTGCAAAGAACTGCTGTTGGCTGGTTCCCACAGTCCTTCCAACTCCAACTCTTGCCAATCAAGATTTCTTTACTAATAAGGGCAATGAGGCCCTGGTACAAGTTTCCCAGAGAAGCTGTGGCTGCCCCATCCCTGGAAGTGTTCAATGTCAGGTTGGACAGGGCAACCAGGTCTAGTGGAAGGTGTCCCTGCCCATGGCAAGGGGTAGAATGAGATGAGCTCTAAGATTCATTGAACCCTAACTGTTCCGTGATTCTATAACCCAAACTGGGACAGACTTTACCATGATATGAACTGGGAGAAAACACTCATCCCTGTGGCCCTCGAACAGGTCCATCCATGGAGAGGTCCGTGCATCCGACGAGGGACAGCCTCCAAACCGAAGCATGTTTCCAACCCCAGCGAGCAGAAAGCCAACAACTTTCAAGATGAATTAAGGCCACGGCGTCCATGGAGTTCCGCTGGTGGAAGGCAGCTTTGTTAAACCCAAATGAAAGCTCAGCCCATTGTTCCCAGCCTCCTCTAATAGCTGTTGTCTCTCCTCCATCCCTCCCAGGCTCCGCCGCTCAGCTGTGACTCTTTGTGCCTCCCTTTCCCTGCCTTCTGCTTCTGTTTGTCCTTTTGATCTCCACTTCTCAGCTTGTGTTTTCTGCTGTGTCCCCCTCCCCCCATGCCTGATTTCCACTTTTATTAGGGTGCGAGGCAGCGGCTGAAAGAGGAACAATGCATCGGAGCTGAAAAGGCTTTGAAGCTGAATTGGGTTGTTTACCCAGAGATTCCCCAATCTCCTCCTGAAATAAAATAGTATTTTACTTCCACCACAGCTCTTGCTGTTTAGTTTCAGTTGGAAGCATTCTAAGTAGCTGATGGTATGGCAAATGTATAAAAAGAGAAGCAGAAGCACAGGGCTGTGATTGCTTAAAAAATAAATAAAAATAAAAATCAGACAACTGCACCTCCCCAAAGTCCATGAGTTTTAGGTAAAATTATTCTGGAGTCCAGTCGTAAGGATTCTGCTGCTGCAAGGGTAGGTTAAAGCTTCAACCAGCTCCCAAAATCCCCTGTGAGTCAGCATATCGGTTTGGGTTTGATGCAACTGTGTCTTCCTTCAACCTCGAGCAGGAACAGCAAACAGCTGCTTTCCCAGCCTAGTTCCTTTAACTCCAAGGTACCATTGCAATTAACACATTGAGTTTAAATACTCAAACTCTGCACAGAATCATTTAAGTTGGGAAAGACCTCTAAGACCATCGAGTTCAAGCTGTGCCCGACCCCCACCTTGTCACCCAGCCCAGAGTACTGAGTGCCACGTTCAGCCATTCCTCGGACACTTCCAGGGATGGGGACTCCACCACCTCCTTTCAAGCTGGGCAACTTAGAGCAAGTGCTGAAGTCCCACCAGCAGGTCCTATCCCCACCATCACATCCTGGTGTGGGCAGAGCAGGCAGGACCCCCACCCATGCCACAGGCACTACGCGCACCCTGGTTCACAGCCAGACCCCCCTCATGAGCAACAACATCTCCCGAAGCTGATCCTGGGACTGGGTAATACCATTTATAAATTAAGAGGCAGGAGGGGAGATAAAAAACAAAATACCATCAGCTATTGAGATAAGATTTTAGTTTCTTGGTTTGTTACCACCCAGACTCATACCCTACCGTTGCAGGATGAACATGGGGAGGGGTCACGGAGTGCCCACAGCCACGGGCAGGGCTGAGAGCCTGGCACTGCCTGGGGTAAAGTGCCAACAAGAAGCAAAAATATTGCGGATTCCTGAGCTGGGTTAGTCATCAGTAGCCAACTCCACCACCAGGATGGCCAACACTCCCTGGGTAGGGAGCATGTTAACGCAGGGGAAGGGGAAGGGCCGGGGCAACCTGTAAGGTTTGCACCTCAAACAGTCACAACCAACAGACTAGAGCAGAAATAAACAGAATAATTCTGGGAGAAGGGCCCATGAGCACCCCAGGAACCCAATAACCACGAACAGGCTGCCAAGAGCCGGGAGCTGCCCCCACGCTCCCACTGCCGGCACCGACTGCTGCAGGCTCAACACTGAGCTAAAATAAATTAAACCTCAGCAAAACCTCATGCAAAGGGTACAATTATGCTTTTTTATTACAGACAGGTAAATTTTCAAGTTGACTGACCAGACAAAGAAAGCATAAAGCAGCTGAGACTGAATTACGCCGCCCCGACTACGAGCTGTGAACTCTGTTGTTCGGAATTCAGGATTTGCAGCCTATGCAGCAGGTTTGGGAGCTGCTAATCAATGACTGAAATGAAAGATGATGCCTTCTATGATGCACAGAGAAAGCAGAGACTAACTCGCAGCACATCACACTCCTCACCATACAGGTTGATTTCCTTACCATCACTATATTCTCTATAATTTAAGGCTATACTAAACAGAGCATAATTTTAAGCAAAGAGCTTTTCCTTTTATGGAATAAAATCTTTTTTAAAAGAAAATCTACCTGCAAACTCTGCAGCTGACACAGCCTCTTTCCTCTAAAGAACATGGGAAATGAGGGGGCCTAGAAGCTCCCCAGGCAGAACTGCTCAGTCTAGACTTGACTACTTTGGCCTCGTTTGGCTAAGGGGTAGCAATAAATTCAAGCAAAAATCACATTTTACAAAGTGCTTCAAATAAAATATCTCTGAGCCTACCATGAAATGGCTCTGGAGAACAGATATTTGCCAAATTTTCCCAAAAATAGTCCTAAAACCCTGAAAAACACCTGTCAACATGCCACCAGTTCTCATTCCAACTCATCCCCAGGAGTTCAGGGTTGAAGGCCCAGGGACAACCCAATGTTAGCCTAATGACCAGCTTGGACTTTGCTCACACAACTGCAGTATTTGACCTAAATTCTTTTATAAAAGGTGAGAAAGGAGCCCTGTCCCTCCTCCAACACGCACTGGTCTGGTGACCAACATGAGAGGCCTGGAAGCCCCCTGTACTGAACAGATTTCAGGTCCCCGGCCTCCCCAGCACCCAGAAATGCCAACACCACCGTACAGGACACATAGCACCCGGTTTTGTGCCTTGAAAAGCTCAAAGGGATGAAATTCAGAACCTGTGTGTGTCCAGGGCACATTCTTTACTCCTTCCTACTCCTCCTTTAGCCTGGCTGCGTCTCTGACTACTCCCAACTTACACATTCGCTGGACACTCATTTCTCCTCTACTCAGTGAACACTTTAAACAGGTTTTTATGCTAAAAATACAATGATGACACTAGAAAAGGCAGATTGGAGAAACAACAGGCAAATGTTCCCAAATTCAAGCACATGGACCACCCATATATGTTAAAAGTATGGATTTTTCATCAGAGCAGTAACTCCACAAGGTATGCCACCAATTGCTTTGAATTCCCCAAAAAGAAAATTATGAGCTTCCCACGAGTTGTTCAAAAACAAATCTGTTGATAACTTGGAAATATTTTCTAGTTACTACAACAAAAATCCTTCTACTTTGAACAGCAGCAAGGGTAGCTTTCAGCAACAGCAGGGAGCTTCAATGCCAGGATTTCGGGTAGCCCCTTCCAAAGCTTGTGCTGGCCCAAAACACAAGGATCTCTGCTCAGTTACCCAGCATGGTTCTGTTCCCCTCCTCCTGCAAAACTCCTCAGGCTGAGATCTGGGAACAGGGTGGGTTTGTGGCACCCTTAGCCTTCCAGGTTTCAACAGAGCAGCAACACTAATGTGGAGCTGGAAAAACTCACTCACCTACTAAACTGGTTCACAGTTCCTGAAACTCAACATCTTATCAGCTCCAGCTCCACAGAGTGATGCAGAAAGAGCTGAGGTTGTTGAAGGAAAAGCACCAATGTAAAGCACCAAAGTGCTGGATGGTGCCGGATCAGCGACCGGCTGGGCACTGCTCCCGCCTTCCTCACCAGCAGAATGGATGGCTTGGAGGTGCTATGCTCAGGAGGCCTGGGAACAGCTCAAGGAGGAGCTCACCACATCCTAAAGCTCCATTTGAGATGTTTCTCATGAGAAGGATTAGGAATTACAGGTTGCAAATGGAAGGAACATCTGCTGGGGAGCAGGAGCCATCCGGGCTTACCTGCAGCACGGGAAGGGAAATCCTCTACGGACCTTCCACGGCGAGCAGAGCAAGCCCCATCAGCGAGGGAGAGCTGATCACTGACTGGCATCAAAGCAGAAAACACCCACAGCAGGTTTTTTGGGTAAATTATTCTTCCTGGCATGTGTGAAACCTCTGATCAGCTGGCAAAGGCAGTTAGTCAGGGTTTGGGGCAGGGATCAGAGGACAGGAGCAGAGCTCAGCCCACGGGGCCATACACAGCTGAGCCTGAGCATGGAACAGTTTTGCAACACCCTTTGGAGCCCAAATAATTTAATTTTTTAGACAAGTATGTAAAACGTTCACTGTTCACTATCAGTCATGCAGGTGAGCAATAGCAAACAGACCACTGAATTTTCAAGGCAATTTTGCAAGGCTGCTTTGGTCTCTTTCCGTGTCTACAAAGAGAGCATTCCTGCCTGCACTTGGTATCTCCCTGTTTTCCGGAGCTTAAACGCTGAAAAAAGCAAGACTAAAAAAAGAAATCACGACACTGAACCAGCCGACTTCATACAAACTGTTTCTAAACACCTACTCAGCCAAACCTGCGCAAGAGGGGAGCAAAACACGATCTGCACACTCAGCTGGGTGTTCACCTTTTCCCTGAACACCCAAAAAGCTCTGAACAACCCCTTGGCCTACAGGAGATGGGGTTGGTTTCACGCATGGATTGATTCCCATTTTATTAGGATGGGCCAACTGAGCAGGAGCAATTCTGGGATCAGAGTCGGGTTTGCAGGGAGCCCCCAGCACAAAGGCCTTTCCCAAAGCCCAGGCCCAGGGCAGGAGGGAGCGGCCGGAGCCGCAGCCGTCACACGCCATGTGTCCTCCAGTAGACCCTGTCTGGAGGGAGGGAGGAGGGAGGGCTGGAGCTGCTCGCTCAGGGAAGCCAGATGCGAGGCCTGGCACTGACGCCAGCAGCCGAGCTATTTTTACTAACCAATGGATGCGGTGCCGGAGCAGGAGCAGGAGTTGGAGCTGCTTCTCCTCTCCCGGCTCAGCTCACCACGCTCAGCCAGGTTGGAGTGATCCAGTGAGCCCAGGAGCCCAGCAGCCGCTGCTGCTGGCCCAGGAGGGAATTCAGGAACCATTCACACAGCACAAGGCTTTTCTGCTCACATCACCTCCAAAAGTGAATTCTCCACCAGAATCCACAAAAAAATCCATTAAATCACTTAGCACAGAGAAGCCTGAATCTTCTGATCCAAATCATTCCCTACCAGCCATGGTGACACTCGCTTGCACCCCAAGCCCTTCCCAAGGTCAGCTCCCTCCTCTGACAAGCCAACAGCACACACCAAATCCCCTTTGGAAAAAATGGCAAAACAATCAAAGTTTAACTCAAGGATATTCACATTATTCCACGCACTTTGCTGGTTTTGACCAGGTTTTCAAAGGTTTTGCCGTTTCTGGAAGCTGAATGCCAGGAATACCTGCTCGAATTATCAGAGCAACACCAGCCTTCCTAGTGTTCTCTCCATTTTCTCAGGCTTCCTTCCTGGCTTCCTTCCAGTATTCCCATCTCTAACAGAAGATCCTGTTTTCCTTCATCGTCTGGGTTGTCTCCTCCTCTTCCTTCTCATTGCCACCCACTCGTTTTTTCATCTTTCCCAATATTGTGTTTGCTACATCCTCTCTCCCTGTGCCGTGCAGCAAACCACTCTTCAGAGCTGGGGATGAGATATGCTGCACATCCTCGTGTCCAGGATAATACCCAGGGCTGAAGCTGTTTTCCCTCACCCACACCCTGACTGAGCATGTGGTTTCTCCCTCAAGCACCCCCATGTCTGGGGAACTCCCTGGCAGAGCCCAGCAGCCACCCCACAGATCCACCACTGGCTCAGACCCGGGAAACAGAGTTTGCTGAGAGAAGCCACACAAGCAGTGAGCTGAGCCTTTCCTCCTTGCCCTCCTCCAGCATGGATCTAGGAAGTCACACACACAACAGAGAGCTCCTGCCAGCCTCCTCCACACTGGTCCCACTCCAAGACCTTCAAGATCATCAAGTCCAACATCTGACTGATCTCACCACGCCCACTAAACCGTATTTCAAAGTGCCATGTCTGATTTTTTTGAGAACTCCTCCAGGGATTGAAGTGTGTTAAGGGGAAAAGAAGCCTTAAAGCAAACACATACAACAAGAAGTAACACTTCCCTAACTCCCTTAACCCTCACTGGTCCAGCTTCCAAGGGTCACCAGTGGCCTGGAGCAGGATCAGGTGTTGGTTTGCCATGAAACCATGGAATGGTTTGGGTTGGAAGGAACTTTAAAGCTCATCTTGTTTCACCTTCCTGCCATGGGCAGGGACACCTGCCACCAGACCAGATTGCTCCAAGCCCCATCCAACCTGGCCTTGGACACTTTCCTCTGCAAATCCACTGCAGAAACTCCTTCCCTACAACCTTGCAGCCCCTCTTGTCCCCCCCACAATCCCTCCCTTCACTGCTCATCCTCTGCTCCACTGGTAACTCTCTCTCCACTTCCCCAGATGCAGGAGCCAGCTGGGAAGCTGCTGTCTCCTCACTCACCTTCTGCCACCAGTGCAGCCGGGCCAAAGCATGGAAATGGAGCATCCCAGCAGGATGCTCCCACACCACATTCCAGGGGTTGCCAGCAGTGAACGTGACCGGCTGCTGTGCTGATGCTGCAGTTGCCACTAATGAAATATTATAATGCAGCCCTTAAAGTGACACCAAGCCAAGCACAATCAAGAGTTCACTCCCACAGCCAGGAAAGAACATGGAAATGCTCCTCTTTCCCCATGGAGCAGCCAACCAAACTCTGCTTCTGCCTTTACTGAGGACAAGTCAGAAACGTCAAGATCTCTGAAGTCATGAAAAGTTTTAAATTTTATTGGAATTGTAACTACTGGTAAACAGTTTGTGCTCTCTAAAGGTATAGATACTTCAGGCGAGCGTAGACTTTACCTTGTCTATTACCTCCACTGAACTTTAATCCCACATTTATTTAAAATTCTGGCTTGTATTTCTATTTAATCATCAGAACAAGAAAATTGTAGTCGTATTGTTGTATATTCTTTAAGATGCATGGAAACACATGGAAAAAACACAGGATTCTCCTACAGTAAAACTTAAAGATCAAACTAAAGACAACATAAAGACCAGTCACATGCAAGGTTTTGTGACATCCCCAGGCAGAAGAGAAGAACCCTATGCAGAAAGTTTACCCAGAAAAGAAACCTGGAACAAGAACAGGTTATTCCTGCAAATGTGACCAGGAAGCTCCTCAGCTCTAGCAGGGACCTCAGTGCACCCTCCATCTGCGATCAACTCAAGGCCCCTGCAGCCGATCCTTCCAGCAGGACCTTCAGAGTCCTCGAAAAGCTCCTTTCTTCCCCTGTGTTCTCTTCACCCCCATTTGCCCCCTTTTATATTTAACCCAGATAATGGAAATGTGAGTGACAAGCGGGTGCTGCCGCTGCTGGAGCAGGATCGCCGCTCCCGCCTGTGTGAAACGCCGCTCTGGAAGCAATTTGTCTTCCCGTCTCATTTCACATGGGAAGCCCATCCGCCAGCGAGGCCGTGCCCCCGCCCAGCCCCTCCCTCCGGGAGCCCGGCACACAAGGGGACATTGTCCCCCCTGAATGACAAACAGTTTTGTGAGGCCGAGGCTGGAAAGCGCATCCGACAGGTGCAGGGAAGCTTGGAAAATTGGTGCGTCCACGGCGCCACGATTTGGGGACAAGTTAATTCCTGGGGAGAATATACAGGGAACGCCAACAACAGGCTGGGAGGAAGCGAGCGGGTGGGGGCGGCAGGGGATGCTCCATGCTCGGCTCCTCTTTCCCAGTTCTCCCACCACACGAACGGGTTCTGTCTCCATTGGGACATTGCTTCTCAAGGAAAACCTGGGTTTACAGAGCTGCAACCCTGGCTCAGCTGAGGAACAGCAACACACAGGCACAACTTCCAAACCTGAAGTTCATCTCAAGGGAGCAACTTCCCTGCCCAACCAGGAAAAAGTACAGAAAGTATCTGTAGGGAGGGGGGGAAATCCCTTTACCCCAAAGGCAGAGCAGCCTCGTGCTGGCAGTGCCTTCACAACACAACGCTGGCTCTTTTCACGGTGCCCAGTAACAGGACGAGGAGAGAACCACAAGAAGTTCCACCTCAACATGAGGAAGAACTTCTTTCCATGGAGGTGGCAGAGCACTGGAACAGCTGCTCAGGGAGGGTGTGGAGTCTCCCTCTCTGGAGACATTCCAAACCCACCTGGATGTGTTCCTGTGTCAACTCCTCCAGGTGACTCTGCTTTGGGCTGGGTGATCTCCAGAGGTCCCTTCCAAACCCAACTATTCCATGACTTCTGCCATGGCATCTCCAGCAGCCCCAGCTTCATTTGATCCATTTTCCCTATACAAGGGATTTTTAACTATCAAAGACAAAGCCGAGGTAACTGCCAGGACGTGTCCCTGCAGGAATCATCCCAGCCTGTTCCAGACAGGTGATCCCACCACAGCACACCAAAACCCACATGAGCTCTGCTGCCGCCACATCACCAATTTATTCAACTACCTTAAGCTTTTTAGTCATGTTTTTAAATACGCACCAAGTGGCTCATTCAACAGAAAGCACAGGACCAAGACTCTGAAAACCACAGCTGGTGTTTAATAACTGCACCACCTTTAAAGACCCCTTTTAATCAACTTTTAACTCCTCATCACACCCAAGGTTTCACCCAAAAGCACCACCACATCAAACTATTCCAGCCACCTCAGCAACCTGCCACACTTGTACACCAGAGCAGGGAACTCATTCAGCTAGAAACAAACACAGGTAGACAAAAAAGTTCCTTTTTTTTTTTTACAAAATAAAAATAAAATTTGCTATTTCTACTCCAGTTCTGACAGGCCCATGAGCAGCTGTGCCAGCACAACTGATGGGAAGCATTTAAGCCTGGACTGTAGTAGAAGGAGCTCACATGGAATATCATTTTTAACGGGTTCAGAGAAAACTAAGACTAATAACAGAAATTACAACACAAAGAAAAGGTCTTAATTCCCTCCACCATGATAAACATATTTTTATATTCAACATTTAAGCAGGAATCAGATTAAAAAAATGGACTGAAACAGGGTGTTTTTCATGAAAGCCATATGGGAATGGTGCTGGCCAATCCCTGCAGCTGCCCCACCGGCCTTGCTGCTGCCCAGGACCAGGAACGTGTCGGAGCAGCTGCTCTGACTCAGGCAGCAGAGACACGCTGAGCTCCGGCCACGCTGCCAGCAGGAGGGAGATCCAACTGGGAAGGGCCGTGATCCACCCAGGCTGTTCATCAGCTCTCGGCACCGCACGCAAGCCTACGGTAGGTACAACTGAGTCGGCTGCTCTTGAATTAAAATCACTGCAAAGCTGTTCTGCCTTGGGGAGAAAAAAAACCCAAAAAGTACCACTACTGCCAGATGTGAAAAATTCCTCCAGTCTGGTTTCCTGGAGGGAGCAGGAAGGGAGGCTGTGACCACCTCGCCCCATGTGTGTCTGGGGCGCTTCTGCTTCGCTCCAAGCATTACCTCTCTGGGTCTCACCAGTCCGGTCAGGGCAGCTCAGCTGCCCCAAACCCTGAGGTGATATGGCATCACATCTGCATGAGGAGAAGTCCCTCACAGGACAACCGGGAACAGGAGGGGTCCGTGCCATGCCCGGTGCAGCCAATGTGCTCCGGTGTGGCGCTGGCAGCCAGCCCTGCTCATGTGCCTTTCTTGGAGCCTCTTCCAGCTCCTCCTCAGGGGAGTCTGCTGGGACTGAGCCTTCCAGCCAGGAGAGCTCTAGAGAGCAAAGGCAGTCCTTCCCCACCAGCACTTCCTGGAGACCAGCCCTGAGTCTAGGGGTTCAGGTAGCGACCACCCCCATGTACCTGAAAGGTACTAGTGTGAGAAAGGTGCTCCAGACACAACCACATCTCCCACTTTGCCTGCAAATGAAGGCCTGACTCAAACCCATCCACATGACACCACGAGGAGGATCCCCCTGTGTCAAACACAGACCTGCCCTTGGCTCTCAGAAGCTGTAGGTACATCGTTATGCTCCCCAAGGAACTTTTCCACAACACATGATGACATTCCCTAAGCAGTTTTTCTAAAATCCATAACTGTATTCCCCAAGTAGTTTTTTGACAACACCTCTGCAACGTCTGGTGGCCAGTTTGAATTTCTACACGATTTTCACAGCTATAATGATCCATCATTTACAGACAACTCCATAGAAAGTTGTCATTAAATGTTGTTTCCTTTTTAGCTGTCGGTTCCTTGTCCCTCCAGCACTCGCAGCCTGAGGAGTCAAGTGGTTTAGGGAAGTTTCTTTAATAGGATCATTGAATGGATTTGGGTTGAAAGGGACCTCAAAGATCATCTCATTCCACCCCCTGCCATGGGCAGGGACACCTTCCACTAGCCCAGGTTGCTACGAGTCCCACTGTGCTGAGTTCATCTTGGCTGAACGCCAAGCGCTCACCCAGCCACTCTATCCCTCCCCTTCCTAGCTGGACAGGGGAGAGAGTAAGGTGGGAAAAGAAAACAACACAAATCGTGGGTTGCAATAAGGCAGTTTATATTTATGCAAAAAAGAAAGCAAAAGCAGCGTGCGCACGCACAAAGCAGAAGCCAGCAGTTAATCTCTACTTCCCATAAGCAGCAATGGTCGGTCACTTCTCTGAGAAGCAGGGCTCCAGCACGTGTAACAGTTGTCAGCAGGCAGCCATCGGAGACAATGAGCACCTCCAGTCCTGCTCCTTGCCTCGGCTTTTATACCTGGGTTGACGTCATACAGTACGGAATATCCCCTTGGTCAGTGTGGGTCAGCTGGCCTACTCGTGTCCCCTCCCAGGATCTCGCCCTCGGCTGAAGAAGGAATGTTACAGTGCTGTGCTCAGCAGTAGCCAAAACATGGGTGTGTTATCAACACTCCTCTAGCTACCAATGCAGAGCACGGCACTGTGAGGGCTACTATGGGGAAATAAATTCCAGCTCAGCCGGACCCACCACACCCATCCAACCTGGCCTGGAACACTTCCAGGGATGGGGCAGCCACAGCTTCTCTGGGCAACCTGTGCCAGGACCTCACCACCCTCACAGGGAAAAATTTCTCCCCAGTATCCAGCTCCTAAGTTTGCACCTGTTACTGAACACTGAGGCAATCTGGGACTACAGCAGCACAAAGATGACTCCCACCAAGCAGAGACAGTGATGAGTGACCAGTGTTTGGGGGTGGGAGATGCATAACATCAAGGCAAGAAAACAGAGCAGGTCTTAAAAATAAATAAAAGCCAAAGCTCATATTCACAAATTTTCCCCATCCCTCCCCTCAGCAGCTGGAATTTACCCCCCACAGCTTTCTGGGGGCTGCATAAAGCACAGAGCTCAAATCCACCGCCTGGGTTTTAGAGTCCTTCAATCCTCCCTGTGAAGACACAGAAACCACCTCTCAGAATAAAAGCACTTGCTCTTAAACCACAAGCACATAACACTCTCCCATCCATAAGAAAACGCACAGCAGCTTTTTCCTGGTGTTACTCCCAAAGACCAGACAGGTCAGGAAGAACCATCAGCAAAATTCACTCTTTTTCTCAGATGAAGAGTCTATTGTAACCCAAGCTCTGCCCAGCTCTGACACCACCCTCCTTGCTGGGTGTGAGCAGAGTATTCTTGGGCTAAAACACATGCTTTCATGTGCAAAATTTAACCACATTTACACCTTAAATACCATCCTTAGAAGCATCCAGACCAACCAGCTCCTTAGCAATCCCTCCCCAGGAGGTGGGACACCAGAACTGGTTGGGCTGGTTACTATATACAGTCTGCTGGGTTCTAGTTTTCATTAAAGATTAAGTCAGGTTCTGCCAAGGTTTAGGAAAAATACTGGAAGTCACCAGCCCTAATGATTCCTCAGGCTGTCAGTAGGAACCAAGGATTTTTCCTAGCATGGGACTAATGAACACAGAAATTCCCTGCGTGACAACTCCCATGGGACGCAGTGACAGAGATATTTTGCACAGGGAACACACCTCCAGCTGCTTTCCCAAAGATGCTCCAACAGCCACAGCAGGATGTGTGGGCAGGAGCTTTGCAAAGTGCCAATGGCACTTGCAAAGGTAGCTCCTTGGGAGAATTCAACAGAGGTGGATGCAGGGCCAGCCTGGGGAGTTATTCAAAGTATCAGATCCTGTATCAGTAAATGCCAGGACAGCAACAGGTTTGGACAGACCAGAGAAAGGCTGGAATTCATACAATCATGGGAATGGTGTGGATTGGAAGGGATATTAAAGCTCATCCAGTTCCAACCCTGACATGGGCAGGGACACCTTCCACTAGACTAGGCTGCTCCAAGCCCCATCCAACCTGGCCTCGAGTTCTGGATTTGGAGCAGAGCTCAAGGCATGTTGGCCTCCCTACGGAAGGGACAAATCCCACCTTCCAGAGCTTTCTCACCCCCCCACTCCATCCTCTCCCACGGGACTTTGTTCTGAGATGGGCAGAAGGAAAAACTTCCTTGTTTTTCTGCTCCCAGGAGGTTTCCCAGTGACACGCAGTTCCTGGGGAGGCTCAGACTCAAGATTATTTTGTGCAGAACCAGTTGACATTTGGAAAAGTTTAAATATCAAAATTTCCTCCTCTGTAAAAACTGAAAATAATACATAGTGAACACATGACATATCACTGGCATTTCACAGCTTGACTCAATCTCCAGTTCTCTTCAAAACCCTCTGTAATTTAAAAACACGCATCAAGACTCAAAGAATTTGGGAAGTGCCCATTGCTTCCACATTGGAGTTGTATTAATACATTCTGTGCAATATATTAATATATTCTGACTTTAGATCTGAGATCTAAAGCCTGTCCTCCTTTGCAAAGAATGCTGAGCTTAAATATGCTTTTAAAAACATTTTAAATAACTTATATTAAATATACTATTAATAGACATCAATTACGCTACTTTTCCTTTCTGTACAAAAACACAACTGTGTTTAATTCATTAACTAATCTCAGCATCCAATACTGAGGTTCTTTAACCACATTAGGAGTTAAAGACCCTACAGCAACATGGCCTCTGTGCCGCCCAGTTTAAATCTCACAATAATTTATTTCTTTAATTCTGGTTTAGCATCTATTCCATAGTAACTATTAAAAAATAAAACCACCACAAGAGTTTTTTATGTCAGTAAAGTCAAAAATTTGCTTTTGAAAGGAACATCCTTAAATATAATCCCTGATTTATACAGTTCCAAATTTATTTCATTTCATTTATTGTGTTATTTGCTGCTGTATCACTTTCTTAATATGCATCTGATAAAGAAGAAACATTCTGCTTCTAATTACCAAAGTCTTTTCATAAAAAAAAAAAAAGATGATTTTTCAAGTTAAATATTTAATTTATTTGAAAAGAAATGTTTCTAGAGGTGCCTCAAGTAAAGAATTGTTTAACATGTGTTTTACAGCCTTTCCAAACTCTCTTTATGGTCCTGGAGCATGGCCACATTTGTGGAAAAAATGTAATGTTTCAGCTTCAATTTGTCTGTTCTTTCAGCAGGATGAGGCAAAGCTCTTTAGGAGAGAAACAGCCACAGTTTGGGTCAGTTTTTCAATTAACATTTGAAAAAAAATCTTTTATTTTTTAAACAGGAACCTTTCTAACATCCATGAAAGTCGACTTCCCTCATGCAAATCTCCTGCCTGAGATCCCTTCCCACAGACTCATTTCTTACTGCACCTTTTTGTGATCCCAGTTCAGGGCTCAGGTGGTGGTACTGGGGATGCACAGCATGAGAGCACCTCCTCCCCCAGCAGGAACATTCCAAGGGGATGAAGGATAGTGATCAGCACATGATGGCACCCAAGGCTGTGCCCTAGTTTTAAACCACAACTTCTTGCCTGCATAAACCACTTCACTTGTTCTAAAGAAAAAACCAAAATCATGGAATCACAGATTGGTTTGGGTTAGAAGGGACCTCCAAGCTCATCTCATTCCATGGGCAGGGACACCTCCCACCAGACCACATTGCTCCAAGCCCTAGATATACCTAAAGCCTCTTTATATCCCTAAAAACTTGGACTCTCTCCCTGGTCAGGTTATGCTAAGCAACTGGAAGTGGCAAAACAAAGGGCTCCAATAAAAATTTTGCCACTGGGCTACTGTGTCTGCCCAGGTGGAGGTCCCTGGCATCCCATCCGGCCACTGTGGAGCTCTCACGGAACTCCTGCCATCCCAGGGCCACGATCCCAGGAGCTGCACAGCCCAATTCTATTATAATGGACTATTTAAAGACTTTAAAAGCACATAAATGTGATTGCCAAACACCAGATAGGTTTGAAATCCTTTATTTCATTCTGAGCATCTGCAGGCACCAGAGTGGAGCGCCAGGGGTGAGGAACAGGAGATGCTCCCATGAGGATGCTCCACATCCTCCTCCTCCCACACTCACCTTTGTGAGTGGAGCAGGGCTGGACTTTCCAAGGCTACCAAAACCCCCCAGAGGTGAAACACCTAAAATGGGAGTGATCCCACACCTGACACCCCTGGGCAGCTTTGTTTCCCCAAGACAGGTGAAGATCCCTCAATGGCATCCACACAGAGCCCACCTGCATCCCTACATCTCATGTTCTGTGATGCTCAAATCCAAGACGATCCCACTGCCATTCATGAGGAAATCCATCACCTTCACTAAAAGAAAAGCTCTTAATGGCTTCTGTGTCCAAATTCTGACTTCAATTCTGCAGCTTCCTGTTCTCCACAGAGAGCTCCTGTTGATTTGTATGTTATCCCATCACCGAAGAGGACTCTAAAATTCAGAGTAAGGATCTGAAGGGAGCTGGTTTTAAGAGAAAGGGTTGGAAATGGTACATTTAGTGAGAGAAACGTCAGGAATGAGAAAGAGCCTGAAGTGCCACGTTTAACACCAGTTTGACGGATTTACAGAACTTGGGGACAAGCTGAGCAGAGGCTGCTCAGGACCGACACTGAGCAACACTTCCCAGAGCACTGCTTGGGTATTTTTAGCCTGGTTTCCTGAGGAAATGAGGCCCATGGCTGCAGTGATCCCACTGCTCCCCAGCACAGCCCAAAGGGTGAGAGGGACTGAGGCAGCCAGGTAGGAGATGCTCATCCCTGCAGGAAGGTGAGTGCCCAGCCTGGTCAGTGCCCAGCCTTCCCAAATCCAGGAGTGGTTTGGGAAGAGAGAAGGAGAAGAACTGCAAGGGAGACTACATTTTATGCAACAAGCATTGTGCTTTCTCTGAAATCAGGAACGAAATCCCTGTGGGCTAAACTGACAGAAGGTTGGATGGGGCTTGGAGCAACCTGGTGCCCCTGCCAATGGCAAGGGGTTGGAACTGGATAATCTCTAAGGTCTCTTCCAACTCAAACCATGCCACTATTCTACTAAGTGCTTAACCAGATACACACTCCCTATGCTGAGACTATTTCTCCGTCTTCTCACTCTCCCCGATCCATAAGCCTCCATGTACCTGGAGACACCTGTATGGGCTCTGGGTGATGAGACACCCACGCTGAGACCACCTTTACTCAGGTGTGGTGTCACCAGACCTGCCACAGCGGGTGGCCACGGGCTCTTCTGCCCCACCACCACCATACCCAAGGTCATCACAGCTGGAGACATTCACAAGTGATTTACTGTCACTTTAAAGCTCGCTGCAACCCCAAGTCAGCAGGCCAGGCCTAAAATGTGATAAGCCAGTGTTTTCTTTTTAATAACGACACATCACGTCCTTGGGGAACTGTAAAAACTGACATGCTCTCTACACAGAACCCTAAAAGCAGGAAATCACTGCACACAGCAACATCTCTGATAACCTGTCACTCCCTGCCCTATGGAGGAGTGAATGGAAGAAAGCTAGAAAAATTCAAGAATAAAATGGACAAAGAAATGGATCAGGAGAGTCTCTGAGCCAGAGACCCGAAGGGTCACCTTTGCCAGAGCTCAGAAATGTTATTTGAGATAAAAACAATTTTATAATGTAGTTATGCTCCAAAGTAGTGAAATACTACTTAAAAACAATAAAATACGGACTAGGAAGAAAATGTAAGGTGAGATTGAAGGGTTTGGAAATGCAGAGGGTTCTGTGTCATTCCTGGCAGGGTGAGCAGGCAGGGAGGGACAAGAGAACCCACCACACACTGCTGACCAAGCTTTTCTCCACCCACTGCTCAGCTATAATCAGCTAAAGAGAACAGCAGTGAAAGTTCTTCTGCCTCACCTGAAAACTTAAGCTCTTGTGAAAGGGTTTTCTTACCTCCAGATCCACCCAAAGCCCTGTGACATCTGCATTAGTGAATACACAGATGTGCACTCAGCTCCTGCCTGGAAGGAACTGGGACACCTCATGTGCATGTCAGCATCTCTTGGGACAACCTCATCTACTGGCTCAGAGGAAAATCCTGACAGTCTTACAAAATGCCCAAACTTTGGCACTTCAGCCTGAAAACTAGTTACAAACTGGTATTTTAATTATCAGAGAAATGGTTTCACATTCCCAGCTCCGTCTGGTCAGTCTTGTCAGATGAACTCCATCTCAAACTGACTTTTATTGACATTTTCCATCTTCCCCCTTCAGTTTCCTCTCCTGCCATCCCCTTCCATGCCCAACAAACCCTCTTCCCAGGCTTTCAAGCCCTACCAGAGTTTATAATCTCAGCTTGTTGCCCAAATTGAGATACAAATGGGACTTCCACCACACCCTGCAGTTCTGCAGCTCACAGGGAATCTCAAAATAAGAATTCTTAAATGTCAAATAAGATGTAAAATTAAGTGGACAAAGCCACGAAGAACAAACCAACCATCTAATACACAAAATCTTGGGAAAGGGTTAGGAACAACACTCTATTACTTCAAAAAACTTCCAGAGCTTTCTGTGGGAGGGAGGAATTGCTGTTATCAGCCCAAGGAAGAGATGAGAAACTCACTGTCCCAAGTTTGGGAGGGGAAGGGGGACAGTATCTGAACTTGACTTCAGCACACTCCTGGTTAGGAGCTGATAGAGAACTGGCCTTGGCAAAGAGAAATTCGGTTACCCTGCAGGAGGGAAGGGCTGGAGAGCCTGTCCTATATCTGTGCTCCAATAAACCCAGTCGTTAGCCCCACATAAAACCACCCAACGAAGGGGCACCAAGGGCCGTTATCGCCCAACCAGCACCAAACCAATGGGTAGAGCCCCAACGCCCTGAAATGGGGTTGGGCTGTGCTTTTAGCAATCCCAAAAAATATTTGGAAAGCAAATCCAAAATATAAGGCAGGGCACACATCCTGTTTTTCTGGAGATATACAGTTTCTCAAGTGTTATAAAAATGATTTGCCACAGAATGAGCCAAATGTATTGGAAAGAAGCAGCGCCTAGGGTGGAAAGAAGGTGTTTTTAGCACACTCGGGCCAATTAGGATCTCAAAGGTTTCCAAGCACTCCCCTCCTCTTAACCCAACAGAAGGAAACTGAGTTTAGCAAGTTATTTAGGGTTTCATTTGCTAATTTGCAAAAACAAGGAGAAATCTTCCCCTGTTCTCCCAGCATCTTGTTGGGAAAGCTCCTGCCAACACGCGAGCGTCGCTGCCAACAGCTCAACCCAGCGTGACCCAAAGTCCTCCCTCCCGGTGCCGGCACACGGCTTCGGGAACGCGGGAGGGAGCGAGACACCGGCGGGTGCGGAGACAGCCGAGGGGGGTTATCACAACCCTGACATCACATCTGCTGCGAAAACGAAACCAGGCAAAAAACACTACGCTCTAAGCCAAGTTTAAACCAATAAGCCAAGTTTAAACCAGTCAGGGCTCCGGTAACGGTAAAGTGACCCGGCGGTTCACATCTGAAAGAAGAGTCGCTCATGTGCTGCAGAGCTGCAGCCAATGAAGCCTTTGAGAAGTCAAAGTTCTCCTCCTTCCCCTCAGCACAACTCAAAATGCTACTTTGAGATGACTGTTCTCAGTTTTACAGTGACGAGAGCCAGGTCAGAGCCAGCCTTGGAAAATTTTACTCAGCAGCAGCTTTAGAAACCATAAATTATCTTTAGACTGAGTTTACACAGTCCCCCCACAGCGTGACTGCCAGCTCCTGTTCTCAAGGCTCCTCTTCAGACAACACAGCCCTCTCCAAAGCCCAGCAGAACCTTCACCCAGGCACAGCAGGGCTGAGGCAGATAATACCAGGACCATCTTCACTAAGACAAGCACCAGACTAGGTCTGAATTCAAGACTGAGCTTTAGTATTTTCAACCCCAGGCAGAGCCAAATCTACCAAACCTGGAGGGTAGCACAAACCCCTTGAGCTGCATCACCAGGAGTTTCACTTCCACTGGGAAAAAAAAAAAAAAAAAAATCAATCACAAATCAACCAAGGCTGGTTCTTTGTAGGCTAAACCTGGACAGTTTAAAACTAAGATGACTTGAAAACTTTGTTTTGAACTGTTTGTACAAATCTAAACCCAAAAAAGGTAATCAAAAACGTTTTATTAGCGAAAGGGGGTTTTCCCTCCCTCCTCTCCTTGGGGCCATAGCAAAGACTTGGCAGAAACTTCAGCTCCTGAGAATTTTAGTCACAAAATCTGGGAATAAAACCAGCAGACCCTGGACTGACCGTGTCCACACTGGAATGTGTTTGTGCTACACAGAGCCCTAATCCAGGCCTACAACTTCACATCCTTGTAGACACAGAACAGACTGGTGTGTTGGTCAAAGAGGAACCCAGTAGGAGAAATGTGACAATTAAAAAGGTTAAAATCTGTGATTCTTCCTTTTCCCTCACTATTTTCATGGACTGAGGGAAGTGGGACACTGCTTTGGACAATTCTCCCTAGCACACAGTGACAACAATTCTTTGTGTGATGGGGGCAAATCTACCAAACCCAAACCCACTCGCTGGAGTGAACAACCCCAGCACTGATGGATCAGGTCACCAGCTGCCTTCATGGAGCAGTGATGCCGACGGCAGCTGCCTCCACTTCTAAGAGTGCAGGAACACAGGCAGAGCTGGCTCCAAGGAGCTGAGACTGGCTTCCAAGCATGGCAGCGTTTGGGGACAATTCCAGCAGCAAGGCAGATGTTTGATTCAGGAGTTGTCACTCATGGGCTAAAGTGAGAACATCTGCTACTCACAGCAAGAAAACCCTGCATCAGAAACCAAAATTCTCAAATAAATTCTCCAGGGTCACAAGGGAATAAGAGTCACACAGTCCAGGCCACGGAGGTTTTGGGGATGCTGGAAAGAAAGGTGAGTGGCACCCAGGAGCTCCAGGGACACTCACAGGTACTTACACTGCCCTGGTGTTTAACCCCAAGCCGACAGAATGGCCTGGGGTGTATTTATTTAAGCTGAACACAAACCTTCAAACGATGTCAGGATCAGAAATTAATGTAAGGTAAGGGAAAATCTTCCAGACAGGGATTAGCTGAGAAACCCCTGCTGGGAACTGGAGTGAGTGCCAAACTGTGACAGGAGAGATTAATACTTCTAGAGGCATTACCACAACAAAAAATCTGAGGGAAGAATGTTTTTCTAGAAGGTTTTTCCTCCTCCAGAGTGAAGGGTCATTACCCACCACACACCTGTGGAGGAAGATCCGACTGCATGAAACAGCCCCTGCCCAGGAATTTCCAATGCACATTCCAGCACTGGGCAATGGATTTCTCCTGTGACATATATCACTGCCAGGCAAAAACTGATATATCCTACAGATAATTTCCAGAATGTTCCAGAAGTTTCTCTAACTGGTCTCTATACACTGATGACACCTTCACTGACCAATTTACCAGCTCCAACAAATCCCCTTCAGCTGGGGTTTCAGCAAACACTGAGTAGGATCTGTACACTTTATTATCAAAGGAAAATGTCTGAAAAAAAGCCCTCAGAACATTCTTTCTGCCCATTGTCAGAAAACTGGAGCCCTCGGCCACATCCCGCACCCTCATTTTCTTGCACACTCTTTCATATCTGGTTTTGGCACTGCCCCTACAAGGGTTCTGACTTGGGATCTGTCCACACATTCCAGCAATAAATGACACTAACTGGAGTCATTCTTTAAAATATCTGTCAAATATAATCCTTTCAGTGTTTCGATTCTCACTGACTTGCCCCCACAGAGCTGAGAAGAAGTCATAAATTATATGTTCTGCCACTCAATTTTCCCTGATTGTTTGGTAGAATCTCTCCACTAATACCCAGTGATCACCAGCCACCTCGTGGCTTAAGTGGTTTCCAATCATGAAAGATTTATCCACTGTGACTTCCAGTCAATCATAGAGACACCAAAATGGTTATCAGGCACTCTCATCAAGACCACAGATGAGCAGACAGACTCCAGAGACAAGGGAAAGGGGATCCAAGGGCTGACTTCAGACCCTCCAAACTCACAGAGCAGCTCCAAGAGCTGCACATGAAAAACATCTCTGTGAGGGAGGCAAAGGTCCAGGCCCAGAGCCCAAACTTGGCTCTGAAGGAACCCCTGCCTGGGTCACAGCACATGCAGGGACCCCTTTCTGAAAATCCAGTACATTCAGGGAAGAGCTGTTTGCTGGGACAATACAGAATCACTGAGGTTGGAAAAGACCTCCAAGACCATTGAGTACAACCTGTGACTGACTGATCACCACCTCATCAACTAGACCAAAGCACTGAGTGCCACGTGCAGTTGTTTCTTAACACCTCCTCTTCTCTTGAGAAGAGGAAAGAGGGATTGATTGCTCACTACAAGGGTGCCAGATACCAGCTGCAGGTTCACCACAAGTATGAGTGAAAACCAACTGCATTCTTGGTACTCTTTCCTCCCCAAATTCAGCCAATACTCCCAAGAGTGCAACATGGAAACCTATGTGCTCAAAAGCTCACAATTGCAGCCTCCAGAAGTAGACTTGGAGCATCACAGCAGTGGTTAAATGGAACACTGAAATGGATTCATTCATTGTGGAAAACTCAGAGGCAGAAAAGGCTATTTTAGAGAGAGAAATAATCACAGAATCATGGAATAGTTTGAGTTGGAAAGGACCTCAAAGCTCATCTCATTCCACCCCTGTCAGGGGCAGGAACACCTTCAACTAGACCAGACTGCTCCAAACCCCATCCAACCTGGCCTTGGACGCTTCCAGGGATGGGGCAGCCACAGCTTCTCTGGGTAACCTGTGCCAGGGCCTCCCCACTATCACAGGGAAGAATTCCTTCCATATATGTAATCTAAATAAATTTTTCAGCATAAAACCCTTCCCCCTTGTCCTTTCAGTGTTTGCACTCTCTTACTCACATGCACTAACCAGACTAAAATTCCCCAAAACTCAGTTGCTCCGACTCTAGGAGATGACTGGGATGAGAAGGATGGCTGACAGCACATACTGCCTGCAATCAGAACACACAAGGGGGGGACACCAGTGCCAACTGGGCAGGCCTGGACAGAGCCCCCCACACTGACATCACCCTGTTCCCCACAGCTACTTCACTGCAGTGGAACACAGCAGCTTCCCAAGGCCAGCAGTTCACGAGAGAGCTACAGGGAATTAATTGCTCCAGAACCAAAACTAGAAGAGTAAGCACAATTTATTTTGCCACATTCTTAAAATGAAATAAGAAAACATTTAAACACTACAGCTTATTTAGATAATACACACTGGAAGACATCTTTTACCGCTGGCAGCTTGAAAGAAAAGAACATAATTACAATTCCAAGCATGAAATGAGCTCTCTTCCACACATGCCTGAACCAAGTCTGACTGTTTCACCAGCTGTAGGGAATCAAAGCCGGCACAATTCAACAGAAAGGACAGAGAAACAGCAGCTCTCAATGCCTTTAACCTGGTAATTGCACAGCACCTGGATCCGGCAGGGCTGCAGAGGGTTGAGCAGTTGCAGATGTGCAGCTGATGTGGTGCAGGAGCATTTGATTTCCCTGGAATGCGGGACCCCAAACAATGCATCTGTGTGCAGGCCCACCCCACGGCCGGGTGTGGGCCCGGGGGACACATAAAAGCCAACATTATACTAAAAGGGAAGAGAAAAAAGCCCCAGCGTGAGCTTGACTTGTTTAACTAAGAGAAAAACAATGGCAGCTTTGGTCAAAGTTTGTGCCAGAATGACCAGTGGCCACTTCCAGAGACATTCTTTGTTCAAGTGCTTCAACACTCCCTCGCTCCACTGGCCGCCCAAAATCACAAAAGGTACAGAGGGGGCTGCTAAACCCAAATCCTCGGCAACATCTGCCCCTCCCCTGCTCCTCACAGAAACCGTTCAAACAGCTCCGATTATGTCGAGAGGGAATCATGCACTGACTCTTCTCCTCTCTGAACTGTCAGTGTGACACAGAGTCTACTTGCTGCCCCGTGGGTTTCACATCTGCTTTTCTCAAAGCCTCACCCTGCACCAGGAAAAACAAGCCTATGACCCTTCTCCTGCAAATCCAAGCTGAGCTTCACACACAGCCCTGGGAAAGCCCCCGGGCTCGGGTGCTGTGGCCTTGCCTTCTGCACCACAGTCTGCAGCAGCCAGGCTCCGGCTCCACGGCTTCCCAGGAGCAGCTGGGAATTCTGGCTTGGCCGCCAGCACCACACGTACACAGTGACACAGGCGTCCCTCCAGCCAGAGCAGTGACATCAAACAGAGCTGAACAACGGGACAAAAACAAACCACATGGGAGTTAACGTTGTTGCACTGAGAGTAACTCCAAACTTGACCCAGGATTGGAATAAACCTTTCCACAAGAACTGAATTCTACTGAGAGAAGGAGCTGGGAGAACTGCTGCCCATCATTCTGCTGGGGAATGAGAGGAAGCCTGACTTGGAAGGTTTATTAAGGTATCCTGACCCCCAGTACCACCAAGGCAATCCCCTGTTAGTACAGAAGCATCAGTGCTGCTGTTGGAGAATATTCTTACATGTCCAATGAAAAGAGAAACCACCACTCTGCAGCTCAAAGAAATGAACATTTCCCCTTCCATTCTGCACAGACACACGCAGATAACTCTGTAAGCTTGCTTGGATTTGGAACAGAAGTAGAATTCCAGCCCCCAGCACAGTGTCACAGAACGTCCCGTGTCACTGTACGATGCTATTTGTGCCCTCGCAGCATTTCCAGGCTGACATTCCCAGCCCTCCAACACTGCCAGCCTGGAGACACCCCCATAGCCTCCCAGGAGAGCCTGGCCAGCACTGGGACTGTCAAGATGAGCACTCCCCATCCCTGGAAGTGTCCAAGGCCAGGTTGGACGGGCCTTGGAGCAACCTGATCTAATGGAAGGTGTCCCTGCCCATGGCAGGGGGTGGGATGAGATCAGCTTTAAGGTCCCTCCAAACCATTCCATTATTCCATGAATTAATGCCCCAGGATATGGCACAGAGAGCTGACACCACTCCAGAGCTCAAACATACAAACCCAAAAGTGTTTCTGTGTTTCAGAAGAGCTGGCCCCACCACCCACCCACGAGATGGCCATGGCAGCCAGGCCTGGCTGTGCCCTCTCCTCCTCCCTCCTCCTCAATCAGAATTTCAACAAAGGCTTCACCTGAGGCCAGCCTGGCACAGGGATTGCTGGCTTAAGGCTGTGACCCCACAAGAGGACAAGGCAGAGTGGGAGGGATGGGTGTAGCCTTCTGCTGTGCGCTCAGAAGGCGAAAGAAAAGCAATTCACATAAAAAAAAAAGATAGTTTTAGGTCACTTCTCTGTCATCTCAGCTGAATTAAAATGCAACATTTAAATTGCAGTGATTTCCATGTGCAATTTTAGCTACTGCACTAAGTTTCATACGAAAAGTTTAAAAAGAGGACTGGCTACAATAAAGTAAAAAAAAAAAATAAATCAGCAAACCTGACAAAAACCCACCAACATCATGAATATCTATATGAAATCACACAATCCTGAGTGCATGTTGAGATACATAGATATGTGCACACTGACATTCTGCCTGGAATCATCCAGAGATCTTTTCTTCCCCATTTTTCAACCCCAAAAGGATTATTACCATTTCTTTCCAGACGAGACCTTCTGCCAACATTCTGGAGGGCTGAAATCCAAACCACACATAGTTCAACAACAGCAGAGTTGAACAAAAAGGAAAACTAGAGCTTTTTTTATTTTAATTATACCTTGTGAAAGTACAGCCGAGCAGGGGGGAAAAAGAAGTCCAAGTCATTGATTAATTCCAGAGTAATGAGGAAGGTTCATGGCACACTAAAATACCTATTTTACTAAGTTTATCAGATTTATCACCAGCCTTTAAATGGCTAAACTGGAGGTGGCTCTCCAGGAAAGCTCTCACTGCTGGAATTCTCACACTGCAATGGCTGAGTGTCCCCAAATTAATACTTTTACAGGCAAGGGTTTCATAACTGGGTCAAAGCAGGGGGGTGACGACATAAATTCTGCCTCACCCAGCAGAAAAAGCCAGGATCAAGCTCCTTTCCCAGGGATCCCCGAGGTTTTAACAGGGACAAAAATTCCAACTTTGCAAAACAGCAAAATCCAGGCTCTTTCAACACCTTTTAATTGAAGCTGTGCCAGGACCGTGTCTGGAATTCTGATCCCACTTTCTCCTGAGTTGGAGCACAGCTTTGTGCTGGCAGCACCAGAAACAGGAGGTTTTCAGGAATAAAAACATCTAAATCTGTATCAAGGGGTAAAGCCACAAAGAATCCCAGTAGAAAAAAGACTGGAAAAGAGCAATTGGGAACTAGGTCTACTCCACGGTATCTGATGGATCCTTCGTACTGAACATTCCCATGCTAAAGCCATGAACACTTATGGTTTTAACACAAACTGTCTCACTCCTTTGCCCAGGACACTCTGTCCTCCTTGTTTGTATCTGAGAGTTGTTCCAACAAAACGTATTTAGGAGTATAAAACAAATAGAGTCCAGGACTTTCTTCATTCCTCTGAGCTACTGTAAATTAAATATTAATATAGAAACTATTTCTGTGAGCAAAGGAAAGCTTGGTATGGGGAGATTTCCACCCCCCCACCCTCCCCCCATTGTCTCACTCACAAAAGTATTCACTTTAAAGTGATACCTGACTTTAAAGCCACTGTGTCCTCTGGGGCAGGAGCATCAGTGGGAGCACAGGATTCCAAAAGCAGCTGGACTTGCCTGTGTTCCTGGTAAAAACCATACAATTTGTCTGGTGACAGCACAGAAAATCACTGTATTGGAGGGTAATTTTAATACCCTATTATAATTAATTCAGCATTACAAACCAGGAAGTCTCAGCCTACAGCAGTATCCTGGAGGAATCCAACTTACAGACAGAACTACCAGAAGAGACCACCAATGGGGGATCAAACCAGCCATTGATCACTTCACTGGCAGCTATTTTGGTGTGTAAACCATCAAAGTTGAGCTTTTTTTTCCACATCATTTTGCTTCAGCACCCAGGGTGTTTGGGAATGCAAGGCTGAGGAATAACTCGGCTTGGGCCACAGCACTCTGCGGACACGTCACTGGAATTCCATCCTGCTGTTATGCCCAGCTCACTGCTCCAGTTATCCAGCCTGAAGATCTAATTAAACCTCTTGCTCATCAGCACCTGAGCTCACTCAGGAGCAGCTCAGAGCTCAGTGCCATTTCTCAAGGAGGAAAAAAGGAGGTGAAGCAGCTCTGAAGGCTCCTGTGGGCAGAGACCATCAATCCACATTCCTCTCATGGAGTCACAGAACAGTTTGGGCTGGAAGGGATCTCAAAGCTCATTCCCTTCTACCCCCTGACAGGGGCAGGGACACCTTCAACTAGACCAGGTTGCTCTAAACCCCATCCAACTTGCCCTTGAACACTTCCAGGGATGGGGCAGTCACAGCTTCTCTGGACAACCTGTGCCAGGGCCTCAACACCCTCACAGGGAAGAATTTCCTTCTAATATCTAATCTAAATCTCCCCTTCTTTCAGTTTAAAGCCATTCCTTCTTGTCTTGTCACTCCAGCCTTTGTCCAAAGTCCCTCTCCAGCTCTCCTGGAACCGTTTTAGGCACTGGAAGGGGCTCTAAAGTCTCCCTGGAGCCTTCTCTTCTCCAGGCTGAACACTCCCAGCTCTCCCAGCCTGTCTCCAGAGCAGAAGGGCTCCAGACTTTGGATCAACTTGGTGGCCTCCTCTGGACTTGTTCCATCTGGACAGGTCCAAAGCACCATGTGGGACTTGGATAAAAAACCCTCCTTGGGTCCCCATCCCACAATCCCTGCACAACATGGGAATCAGCCCCAAGGACAGTATCTGGCTACAGGAAATCCAAACTGCACTTCAACTGGAATTGTGGCTGACCTTGAAGCAGGGGACATTTAAAAATACATCTGCATGTGCACATAGAGCTGTGGGTATTTTAAATGCTTTCCTACCTCAGCAAGCTTGAGGTCAAGGGAATGAGGGAAGTTTCTCCAGTTTATATACTCGAGGGTTTGGGTAAATTCATATATTCAGGTTCTTCTTATTTTATAGCACTAAATAACCAAAAACTGCAAGGAGAAAGAGGAGAATTTAGCAAAGGAAGGAGAATTCAGGCAAAGCCCAGAGGAGCTGCTATGTCGCTACTACCAGTTGGTTTAGACAGAGATTTCCTTCAGACTGTTGTAAAAGCAGCATTAAAAACGAGAGGAAAAAAGGATTCAGGCCTGGGCAGCTGCTACATCCAGCTGCAGTCCCGACTGGTGACAGGAAAAGAATACATGATTATTTTTCCTCATTATTTGTTTTCATGTTTTTACTTTGTCCAATTATTGACTACCTGTTGCCATTTGATTTTGACTCCGTAGAACTTCCATGTAGCACTAAAATGGTGTAATTATGTTAACAAACATAATTTACAATACAATAACGAGTAGACTTAGTACCAGTCTCTGAGGTTATTCAAGATAATCATGGAATCATGAAATACCCTGAACTGGAAGGGACCCAACAAGGATCACCCAGTCCAACTTTCCTCATGAGGAAGTTGTAGACAGGACTCAGGAGCAGACTTGGTTTATTCCTTTATCCTTAAACCCTTCCTTACACCTCTCCAAAGTTACAGCTCCAAAGCAAAACTCTCCAATCACCATTTTTCCTCTAACCTAAAATAAATTTCTCTGAATATTTATTTCCTATATTATCTTCAACCCAAATGTGCATTTCTCTTACAACAGTTAATTCCAATTAAGAGAACGTTGAAAAGCTTCCTGCAAAAAACAACTACAGGATATTGGCAAGACTACAAGAATGAGGTAAAAACTACTGAAGACAACAAAATAATTTTCTTCTGACTGTGCAACATAAAAAGAAAGTATATTTCTCATATGACACCCGTAATAAGTCTGGGTCCAGCAGAGAATAACCAGAGCTATTCAACACTGACCTTTGAATCCTTGTACCGTTCAACAGCTGAAAAATTATATAAAAGGATAAAAATGGCCAAAATTAGAGAGCTCCTCCTGGCCTACCCACCCGTATCCACCAAACTGATCAGCTTCCCTCAGTTTTGCAGTTCCTCCAAATATTTCCCTACATTCCCTTGC
Source organism: Corapipo altera (assembly GCF_003945725.1). NCBI lineage: Eukaryota > Metazoa > Chordata > Aves > Passeriformes > Pipridae > Corapipo > Corapipo altera. Next base: position 4,406,828 of record NW_020884894.1, on the reverse strand, counting down.
TGTCGGTATCTGGCTGATCACTGGAGCTCGTCTCCGTCCAGTCAGCCTGGGGGAGAGGCTGGAGGTGCCCACATGAACACATCCAGCACTGCCACTGACACCCCATCTCTGACCAAACTGGTTGACAAGACTCCAGGAAACTCAGAATTAAGGTTAAATGTCAGCCAAGGAAACTCACAGGGAACATGCTCTGAAACCACCTGGCTCTGCCCCATGGAGTCTGAGCCTCCCTGTGAGGCACATGACAGCTTCTTAACTACAACTTTTCCTGAAAACCTCTGCATCCTGAAAGCACTGACATTTTCTGAAGGGTACACCAGGAACCAATATTTTCACACTACTGTACCCCAAGATGAGTCCAGACACACAAACTCCATCAAAATCCAAGTGTTGTTCTTTCGGATCAGACAGAACCCAACTTCTGCCATCAGTGGTGATTGCACCAATGGTGTGAAGCTGGGAAAACTGGACATCACCTCAACAGAACCCCCAGGCATTTGCTCTGGAGTTTAGATAACCACCAAAATAAACATCTGGAAAACTAAACTCCAGTGACACAGTAAGGAAGAGAATAAAAACTCCAGTGAACATCTGGCCTCAGGCAGGAAAGTCATAGAATCCCAGGATGGTTTGGGTTGGGAGGGACCTTAAAGCTGAACTCATCCCACCCCCTGCCATGGGCAGGGACACCCTCCACTAGACCAGGCTGCTCAGGACCCCAAGCCCTTTTGTAATAAAAAAGCATCATCATCACCACCTGTTGTGTGACAGCATCGAACTGAACCCCAGTCCCCAGGACTGTTGTCCCAAGCACAGTTAGTTATGTGATATCAATCCACCTTGATTCTGCAGCTTAAGCCTTGGAGTGAAATCACAGCCTGGGAAAACTCAGGATAATATCACAGTGGTCTGTGTCTGTCCCACAAATCAATGTTGTTTTTGGTGTTCCAGTGACTCCCACACAAGAACCACCAGCGCTGCCTTCCCCTCTGTCACCACCACCGGGGGCCATTCCACTTGGATTGTTATTCACTAGGGCAAAAATGAAAAATAAGAATCCATGACCAATTCTACTTGCAAAAGCAAACACAGCATCCATTCACAGTGGTGATTTCCTAAAATAACCCGTACACACGCCTGCTGTCCCTGCTCCTCCTGGAGCGCTTCACCCAGAAAGGTGATGTTACACAAGCACATTCCTGGTTGATAAGGAGCCCCGTGCACCCAGTTCCCCAGAAATAGCTGTTGTGCTCCACAGTTATCCCTAATATCGATAACAACATGGATTTAAATTTCAAATAAATTCAGATGAAAGATTAAAGCAAGAACATCAGTTCCAGCACTGTGGAGATGCTTGTCTTCCATAATGAGGGAGCCCATAAAAATAACAAGGGAGAAGATTTATACCCAAGCTCCACCACAAAGAAAAAAAAATAGGGAATGAATTACTGATTTTTGCAGCTACTTAGTGGTAGGAACAGATGGTTCCAGGCAATAGTATTGACAACCTCAGAAGCTCCCACCCCCAAAGGTGAGCTGCTAAGTCTGTTCCAAATTCAAGAGTCAAAAGCATCGCAGCTGAGATGCCGCTCTCAGGGGAAGTGCCGAGGTTCAGCCAGTCCCACAGCCCCAGAAATGTGCTTCACTCACTGCTGTTCTGCCCCGGCCCTCTCCAAGGGCTGTGCCTTCCCAAACGCCCCGAGGCAGCTCCTGCAGCCACCTGCCCACTCCAGGGTAAGCTGGAGAGGTGGGGAAGGCAGACCACGGATGGAACAGCTCTGAGGTAAAGCAGAGCTGTCAGGGTTTGTCCACCAACCCAAAGCCACTTCTGAGGCCAAAGCCAGGCATGCCAGCTTCCCAAAACACCCAGGCACAGGGAGTACTTCCAGGAATTCCAGCCCCTGGGGGACTCTGCCATGGGGGGTACAGCCAACAGCCCCTCACTCCATATCCACAATTTTCTGCAAAACACCCCAAAGCTCCCCTCTCTCAGTTCTTGTACATCTCCAGCAAAAGGAAACAATCAGCCCGTCCAGTCACAACCCAAGATCAAAACACCCATTAAAACATTAACTTGTTAAAGACAATCCAGCCTTGGATTTCTGAAGAAGTCCAGCAAACCACCATAAAACAGGGATACTACACAGCACTGGAAAAACTGCTGAGCACCTCCCTGCTCATGTCAGACACTTGGGTGGCTCAGCCAAACCACCTTCCATACAAGGGTTCCATAAATTCACATACACTGGATCACCTACTATTCTGCAGCTCCAAGCACAATTCCCACCTCACAGGGTGTCCAGTAGTCAGCGTGTTCCTGTCAGACACTTGTAACCCCACTAAAGATGCCCAAGTCACTGATGCAGCTTCCTCAGCATTCCCATGACATGAAACACAAAAAAACCAAACTTTCCCCCACTTAAAGAACTCAGGGATTCAAATGTCAAAATCCCCAGGTTCACCAACATCTACACAAAAGAGGAGGAAACGAGGACATTCCAAACTTCATTCCAGAAGTACAACGCTGTGCCTGGTCCTTTGGGGGCTCCTGAGGTGGGAACACCTCTTACTGCCAACTGCATCATCTGCACTCAATCACACCATGATGGACACCTTTGGAAAACAAGGGATTTCAGCCATATTGTGTCACGCTGCCACTTCACTCCTTGTCACCTCTCAGCCAGAGTGTCACTTTCCCAGGGCGGGGACCAGAACTTTGAAGAACAGGCTTTGGTGCTCCATAAAACACATGTAAATAAATAAACCCATCCAAACACTCCCCTCGATCCCCAGGCCACAACCTGCCTCCAGCACTTTTACTTTCCCAAGAGGCCACACCCAGGAACGCCCTTTCACAACAATGGAAGCAGAACCGGCCCCTTACTCCCCAAAATACCTACAGATCCCTTCCTGAAATCCAGCTTCCCTGTGTCACCTGGGCTGGGTGGCTCAGGAATTTTCCTGTGTGAAGTTACAGACTGGCAGTTACTGGAAATGATGATCCCTTGCATTGTCTATGTTATGAGCTTGTTTCAATGAACTTTTTCCTAAATACAACTGTGATTTTTAAGTGTACATTATGTTAATTGATATAAATCTACATATTCCTAACTCAAAACTGTACATTGTTCAGTGTAGGTTACATTAGTGGATAGAAATGTACAAAATCCCAACTCCAAAGTAGATTTCTTTTAAAAATTAGGATTTTTGTGGTCGCAATACAGTCTTATTCTCAAAGAATAAGATTATTCCAAACTAAGTAGAGTCAAGGAAAAAAAAACCAACTATTTTCCTTCTTTTTAGGCAATTATTGGCATGGCTTTCTCTAGTTCAAAACACAAGAGGAAGGAGGACAAGGTTGTATTTGGTTGTGGGTTGGTCTCATCAATAACTCCCATCTGTGCCATGGATACACTCGGAGCTGAATTACACCCAAGGAACAAGTCAAGCGAGACATTTTTCAAAGCAGCCCCTGCTCAGCTCAGGTCTGTTCATTAAGGTGCTGCATTGTGCTCCAGCTTGGCTTATTAGCAGTGGAAAGGTCAGAGAAAGTGAATTAATGGAAGTGCTGCGCTCTCCAACATCTGACACGCAAGAGAGGAGCCTCCCTACCTACATTTCTCCTGAAAGGTACGTTCAAATTGAGGGCATGTAGGTGGCACCTGCCAAAAGTGGCATGTGAATAACATTGGCAATTTAACAAATTCTGGGAAAATACAGAGAACTGTAAAAGCAGCAATTCAACCACTCAAAGCAAATGCTTGTGCTGAGATTACAGTTGAAAAAGCAGCTTTTTCACGGGGACAGGGGGAAGGATTTAAAGCTCTTTCCTGTAGGTCTCAGCAGGGTTTTGTGTCCAAAAACTCAAGGCCTGTTTGACACACAAAGAAGCCCAGACTCACAGTTAAGCCACCTCTACTTAACCTCTGCTGGCAGTGAAGATACAGCTTTAAAAATTAAATTCAGACTTTGTCACTTCAGTGCTGTCCAACAGAGCACAGCCTGGACACGCAGGTTTACTGCTCCCAAGGGCTGTGAAGACCCACCTCCCACACAGGTACGACAGTGTACAAGCACCCTGGGATGCTCTCCAAACCCACCTCCCCTTCCCAGGCCGAGCTAGGCATCAGCAAAAACCCAAACTGGATCCTGTGAAACACTCCAGACAAACCTGCACCTGGAGAGTCACCCAGCTGCTTTACAGCACTCCCAAAATCTGTACTTTTTCAGGAGAAAGGGTTCCACAGCCAAAGCCAGCAAAGCCACAAACCACACAGCTCTACCTCTTTAATGCTCCATAGAATCATGGAACAGTTTGGGTTGGAAGGGACCTCAAAGCTCATCTTGTTCCACCCCTTCCATGGGCAGGGACACCTTCAACTAGACCAGGTTGCTCCAAGCCCCATCCAGCTTGGCCTGGAACACTTCCAGGGATGGGGCAGCCACAGCTTCTCTGGGCAACCTGTGCCAGGGCCTCACCACCCTCCCAGGGAAGAATTTCTTTCCAATATCTCATCTATCCCTGCCTTTAGGCACTGAAAGGGGCTCTAAGGTCTCTCCAAAGCCTTCTCTTCTCCAGGCTGAAGAACTCCAACTCTCTCAGAATTATTAACATGGCACTAGTAATTCCACTTGCCCATGGCTTCCCCTCCATTCTCCAGGCCCTGCTTCATAACACATCAGCTTCTCCCCCTGAAAGCCAATGTTCCCATATCCCAGGACCCCATGGAAAGCCGCTCTCCTCGGCTCAGTGGTGACCAACATGCTAAAGAACAAAGACATGCTGGTGTTTTATTTTCCAACACCTCTAATCTGGAAGGGATAAGAATTGAAATACATGGAAAAAAGCCAGCAAGCTCATCAGAACACTTCTATGCAGAGAAATATCTTCCTGGTGGAATACTGAGCTCGATTCCCCTCAAAGCAGTAAAAATTGAGACCCATATACGAGAACGTTTAAGAGCATTAATAGAAAAACATGGAGCATTTAAGTGAAGTCACGTTCCAGCTAAACAACGCTCCCATTATTGCAGCATCTGACTTTCCGAGGACAATTCAATCCTGGCAGCCTGGATTGTAATTGCTTTTCCACTACAGGCCTCAGCTTTACACTCGTGCCCTTCTCAGGAGGTCAGAGCGCTGCTGCAGCTCAGAAAACAATTCTGCTCCGTGCTCCTCATTCATCCTTTTAATCCCACACCTGCATATTCATTAGGAACTCCCTGAAACACCACTGCCAAGGCCACCACTAAAGCTGCTGCCTGGAGAAAGCCTTGGCCCCTCTGCTTCCCTGTGAAGGTGTTGGGAACACACAGATCTCTCCAGCTGTTGGTGTTGGGGAGCAATTGAGTCACCAAACCCCAGGACAAGCCCAATGTAGTGCAGTTGTTTCTGCTGCCAACAGGAAAAAGAAAATACCACTGCCCAGAAAAGTGGCTGCCCCATCCCTGGAAATGTTCAAGGCCAGGTTGGACGGGGCTTGGAGCAACCTGGGCTAGTGGAAAGTGTCCCTGCCCATGGCAGGGGATGGAACGAGATGGGCTTTAAGGTCCTTCCAACCCAAACATTTCTGTGGCTATGACAAATTTGGCTTGTTTTGAGTAAACCCTTCCAAACGGGGTCACTCAAATACACCTGAATATTGGGTAAGTTTTCGTCATCCTGCTTTTAAAAAGACGGTTTGCATTCAAAAAGCCAAACACCATTTACTTCAAAACTCAGAATTAAACATCTTTGTCCCCACCTAGGAAATAAAACAGGCAGCAAACAGCAACCAGCCTGGTTTACCACTGATGTCAGGGCTGAGCCGGGTTTTTCAGGGCCCTGCCGAGCTTCTAGGAAGGATGAAGGAGCTCCTGCACACACTGGGAAAAGGGCTCAAACCTGATACACTGTAATTACTTAACGGCCCAGGGAGAGTCACTGATGCCTGCTCTGCTTTGTTCCACTGTGAAAGGCTTCTCCTGCTATTAATATTCACCAGGGGAAGCTGAAATAACATCTTGTCTCCACCTGAATACCTTGCAATTATTACAGACACACTAAATACAATGATTTTTATTTTCCCCCCTCAAAATCCAGGACAAAAGGCACCTTCCAGCCTGTAAAGGCACCTGATAGGGCAGGGTTGGACTTCCACATGGAGCAACTCTCCTTCACCAACAGCCTTCCTCGTGATGACAACAACTTCAACACAAATAATCCCACTGCAGCAGGAACCCAGAGGTCAGCCAAGGACCAGAGCCCCAAGGCAGGAGCCACACACTGGAGTTATACACTGGGAGCCTTCTCCATAGGATTCCTGGGCATGCTGGGGGTGACCTTGAACCCCTCCATGACATGCACCGCCCAGATGAGCTCACACAGCCTTTAATCAGCTCCCAGCACAGCAAACCACCAGCACTGCAGAAACACCAGCCACAACAACCCCAAAAAACCAGCCAGAACAACCCCCTGCCTCCAGCTCCATCCACACCACCGGGACTTCCAGGACAGCACCAGCCTCTTACCATGAAACAGAGGCAAAAATATCATTTTCCCCCTAAACTGCACTCTACAACAGCCTGTTATTTCTACATCTGCTAATGCTCTCAAAAAGTTGAATCCTAACACTGAATCAAACTGTAGTCTCAGCAGATTGGGAGGTTTCTCTGCCCAAAATGAAACGTAGGTGCCATCTGTTTCAATTAGACTAATCACAAGGAGACATAACATTGGGAAACTAATAGACTTTGCGTTTTTTCAAGACACTTTGAAAGCAAAGAGAAAGAAAGAGGATCATGATATTATTTAATACTCAGCACCACCAACAACCTGCACAGTCTGCTGGGCAAACCTGTGCTGGAACTGCCCAGGCAGGAAATTTCACTTTTATTTCACTGAAGTCAGAGAAAAACTTAATATAATCAAAATTGTCTAAAATTAAAAAGGCACCTCAGAACTACAGACAGGTCCTAAGATATTCCTGGTTAGTACCTTTTTATCATCTCATGGAATTTGCAATTTTTACCTTCAACGTTCAGAAAATAAAGACTTTTAAAAGAGGCAAAACCAAACACTCCAACAGGGACACGAGCACTTACTAGGGAATAAACCAGAATATTTAGATAGAAATAAAGTCAATATTTACCGATTCCATAGTTGAAAGCTCTTCTTAGCAGGACATATATTAAAATCCAACAGAGGTGTGTCCCAAAAACGCTGTGTAATCTGAAAAACAGAGGAATAGGTCCATTAGAAAATTAAAACAAGGGAATTTTATTCACAACACGCACGCTGGATTTGGGTACATGAAGGTTACCAAGTACAAACACTTGCCTAATCCAGAAATAAACTCCCTGATAACAAGTCTGCACGAACAGAGGAACACAAGGAATAGTGGAAGCTCAGCCGAGCATCCATCACATTCCATAACTTTCTGATAATAGATTAAAAAAAATCACTTGTCTCAAGGTTTCTGTGACCATCTGTGTGGTTTCAGAGCCATTTTATTTACAAAAAAAGGTATGTCAGCCCCCAAACTGTGAGCAGCTCATGAACCAAAGACAGGCAGAGCCAGCATGAGCTCCCACGCCAGGAATTCACCTTCCCAAACAACTCACGGAATTATCCACCAACTCACGGAATTATCCACACCACCACCACTCTCTTCTCAAGCACACCTTTGCTCTGAATAGCAGTGAATCCACTACGAACCTCTAACTTTATTTTCCAACCAGCTGTCACTGTACTTTCAAAGATATTTTTCCAGCTACAAATTCCCGAAGTGAAATTTCCGATGCTGGGCAAGAACCAGCAGGAACTCTCAGCACCCGAAGTGAAGGGGAATTACAGTCATTAACTGGCACATGAAAGGATTGGCAGATTCCAAGCTCAAATCCTGCACTCCTCATGTTCCCAGGTCAGACAAGTCAGCCCAGGTTGCTCCATCCTGGGGGTCCCCGGCTCTGCCCATGTCCCACCACCACGTCTGCTCACAAACAAATTCCACCCCAGGCAGAACAAGCCAGTCAGTTCCAGAGGAGATCCCCCAAGAGTCACAGTCATCCCCTGCAGAAGGGCTGAGTTTGGGATGGCACAGCTTCATGGGAATCTGCACAAGTCACAGGAGAAAGGAAAAATCTGAACTACAAATAAGCCTGTTTGGGGACTGGCAGTGTGGAAGAGCAGAGCTTGGACACAGCCATGTGTAAAACACTACCTTATCCCAGAAAAACTGGAGCTTCTGCTACACTTCCACAGAGAAACAGGTCAGGAAAGGAACTTTTTGTAAAGAAATAAGCTGCTGATGCACTGCAGGTCCAACTGCTAAAGCCCAGCTCCAGAGGAGAGCAGCAGTACCTGAGGCACTGGGAGCACTGGGCCTTCTCCAGTCCAACTGCAGGTACTCTGCCCTGTACAAAGAGGTGAAAGGGTGAACTCCAAGCTCCACATCCTGCTCATGCCAAATTCCCCAAAATCCCACATCCCATCTCTAGACACTGCAAACCACACTGAGGCACACAGGGACCAACCCCTGCTCCAGCTGACAGTGGGAAAATCTGGATTTCTCCCAAATTACCCTTCCTTCTAAAAGCAGAAGTGCTAAACCCCAATTTTTTACTCAAAAACTCACATATATAAAGTTACAAGTGGGGAACTACAAAGTACAAAACACTTCAGCTTTTGTTTGCTCCACTTCCAGCTGCCCCTTTCCAAGGGCTAAAGATTCCCCAACTCCAAGACCACCATAACTCCTTGGACCTCCACGTGCTGATGGTCTTCCTCCTCTTCCTCCTCTCATACTCACTGAGAACACTCAGCTTCTTGTGTTCTTTCCCCAAATGCTCCCACAGAATCATTTAGGCTAGAAAAGACCTCTGAGATCATCGAGCTCAACCTTTAACCCAACACCACATTGTCAACCACACCACGGCACTGAGCGCTCTCACATCCATGTTTTCACTGTGGGGCTCCAACCACTGCTTTTAAACCTTATTGTATCTATTATTCCTCTTCCAAATTCCATCTGCACAACTTCCAGGCCCAGCTCCCTCACATCACGCTCTGGAGCCCAACACTTCTTTAAACAGCATCAGATTTAGTTCCCCATAACGTTATCACACTGGGACTGGCCTTGCAGAGCAGGTGACAATTTTATACTTTATTGCTGCACATCACCTTACAACTTCTGATTTAGCTGGATCCCTGCCTTCCAAGAATCACCCAGGAGAGACCCTAAGGCCAGCTAGGACAGTGGAAGAGATCAGGAACCCCCGGAGAGCCTTGTTTGTTTTGGGAATCTTTCACTCCCCAACGAAGAGCCAAAGGGAGGATGTCCAGATGAGCAACACAGCTGCATCCAGGGCAGAGCTGCTTCCAGCTGAGCCAAGGGAAGTCTTTGGAACCTCAGTGAAAAGGAGCAGGCCAATATAAACCCAAAAACCCAGAGGAACACATACAGGCACACAGTCCTGACTCAAAGAAAGGAATCCTGTGGCAGGTAAACTTCTCCAGACAAGCAAAGAAAGTTGTTTGACATTTTTCTTTGAGAAGAGCAGGAGATACATGGCTACCTCATGGATTTCTCCATGGCCAGGGAGTCCTGGAGCATTGAGGGATCCCCTGACAGCAACTGCAGCCCTATGGAGCACAATAATACTTGCACAGCAACTTTTCCAGCAGGATTCCCCTTCTCATTAGTGCTGCTTTGGGGCAAGAAGTTGTTTTTGGATTCAAAGTCAGACTTGCATCAATTCAGATTTCCTGGTGATCCAGAACTAAGCAGCGTAACAGGATTTCAGGATGAGATTTAGATTCTGGTTGAGACTAACTTCTGAATGGAAAAAAATCTCCAGGGACTAGGAGAGCCTTTTTCCACAGCACTCATCTGCTTCCCTCACAGTAATTCCACAAAGAGACAGAATTTCAATGAGGCAGCTCTCCAAGGGCTCCAGTGAAAATATACACAGGGGAGCACACGGGACACCACGGAGCTCCTGCACTCAGATAAGCTCCATTTCCTCCAACACAGAATCAAGAGGGATCACGAACAACAAATTTGGAGGGAGGGGAAATCCAGAAGTGTTTTTCAATGCACTTCATAGGCATGTTCAGCACAGCTTTGTGCCTGCCTGACCACACTGAGACAGCACAGCCAGAGCTTTCACCTGCTGGAATGGGGAGAAGAGTTGTTTCCAAGAAATCCCCATAAATTTGAGATAAATATCCAGCTGCAGTGCCCTCCAGCCTATCAGCAGCTCCCAGCCCAGCCATCTCCAGGCACACACACAAACTGTCATGTTCCACAGCCGCTCTCACCCTTTACAGAGAGATTCCCAGCAACAGGGTAAGCTCCAGGAGTTGCCTTTCACTATAGTTTCCAAATATTTCCACAGCAATCACATCCCAACTATGCTCAAACAGAGCCAATTACTCAAATGAAAAGCCAAAGCACAGAGAGAATTCCACTGGTCCTCAAAAAAAACCTCTCAGCGTTTGAATGTGACAAAATCATAGCATCAAATAAAATTTAATTTGATGGCTTTCATAACTGAAGTAGGTGATATATTCTTGGTCTTAAAGTTCCTTTATTTTGCCCTGAAAATAATAGGTATGCTGAGATCTACAGTTTTTAAAGTTCCTGTCATCTGTGCCACTTGATAAAAAATACAAAATAACCTGGTACTGTCCTCAAAAACACAGATCAAGACACTGGTGTGGATGAAAAGCCCAAGGGTCAATTTCTCCCATTGTAACAAGCATGAAAGAAGGGAAAGATGTGATTCCTGTGGAACTAAATTGTTCTTTCAGTGTTTTAACTGAAAGTCTCACAGGGACAACACAGACTACAAGAACTGGGGGTTGACAGAAGCCTAAATTCAGGAATGACCAAGCTGCCTGGAGACCTCCAGTGAACTAAGAGAGGTCAGGATCTGTGATGACAAATCACAGAATCCCAGAATGGTTTTGGATGGAAGGGCCTCAAAGCTCATCTCATTCCAGTCCCTGCCATGGCCAGGGACACCTCCAAGCCCCATCCAACTCCCAGGGATGGGGCAGCCCCTGCTCCTCTGGGCAACCTGTGCCAGGGCCTCACCACAGTAAGTATTTTTAACATGTTTCACATACTCCTCAAGATCTGTCCAAAACAAAAAAAAAAAAGGCAGTTAAACCCTTTTATACCATGCTTGAATTTCATTAAGCTAAAAAACTAATTATCAGCAGAAGCTGAACATTTCACAGAGTTTATCCCTTGTAAGCACACAAGATGCAGCTCAGCAGTGAACTCTGAATTGCTGGACATACCAACTTCACTACTGGTTATCTGGTCTCTTCATACCAGATATTTAAAGTTTGCTACCATGACACAGGATATCTTAGAATCATCAACCTCTAAAACTACCTATTGTTTCTCCTGGAAAGATCCACAAAAGCAGCCTGACAGGTACTTGGCAGGGTAAAAATCTGGGGCTGTCAGAAGAGCCCCAGCTCCAAAACCCTGCAGGAACTTGGAGAATCTTGGCATGATGTGGCACAGGAGCCAAACAAGCCCCAATAGCTTCCACTGAACCAGACTTTTCAATTCTGTGCACACAATTAGGAGTGCTGGAAACATAGGAGCATGTTCCCTCTTCTCCTCCTTCACCCTGACCACCCTTCTGTGGCTTCTCCAAGGAGTGGAAAGTCCTAAGTCAAAACAGAGCTGCTGGGACTGCTCTGAGCAGCCTTGGGCTGCAGCTCAAGGTTGCACCAGAAACCACCACCAAGACCAGGGCTGAGGACGCTGTTTGCCATGATTTAGTTTGCCCAAGCTAAAAAAACCCCTCCTCTTGTTTTAATAATGGTAAATGCCTTAAAGATTGTGCACTTTTATCCCAGAATCATTAAGGTTGAAAAAGCCCTCCAAGACAATCCAGTCCAACCTGTGACTGATCCCCACCTTGTCACCCAGCCCAGAGCACTGAGTGCCACATCCAGGCATTCCTTGGACACCTCCAGGGATGGGGCCTCCACCACCTCCCTGGGCAGCCCTTTCCAATGCCTGACAGCCCTCTCCATGAGGAAATTCTTCCTGAAATCCATCAGCAAATGGATAAAGAAGTCTTAACCACACAAGCAGCACCTGCCTAACAAAAGCAATAACTTCCATCAAGTGGCCTCTCTGTCACAAATGGAAGTAAGAAAAAGGTCGAAACACCCAAAAATAATTGTCCACTACCCCTTCAGCAGCTCAGGGAGCTACAGGCATCCCTGTCTGTCAGCTCCAATGCTCCAAATAATCTCCCAGACCTTGCAATTTTTCATTTTCAGAGCTCCAGTATGAAATGTAATTCCCTAAGACTGCTAGGTCCTTCCAGCCTGGCTGAATCTCTTCCAGAAAGGTGCATCATCAGGCTCATTTCTTTATGACGTGACCTGCACGTGCAAAGCAAAGATGCTCTGTCTGGCTTTGGGAGAACACATCATTACTACTGGGACACAGGAAAATGAAGATCCACATTAACTCGTGAGAACACGCTCTCAAAAAACCCCTCAGCACAGACCAGCAGCAGCAGATCTGCTCTCAAACCACCTGAACTGGTTTGCCAGCCAGCCAGAAACTTCATCATCATCTACAGAACCCTCAAGTTGTTTATTTTAGTGTAGCGTAAGCTCTTAATTCCTAAGCCATTTGGAAAACACAGGATGCACAGTGGTGTGGATATTCCAAGCAGAACTGATCCATGATCAGATTTAGTTCACATGAAAACAAGAACAAAATGTGACCTCTGTATCCTGAAAATTTGCTGAGCCCCACCAGAGAAGTAGTAAATATCCAACCCAATTATTTCAGTCAGACACAAAGACAGCATGAATAACAAAGCTTATGTACTGCAGCATACACAGACATGTAAAATTCAGGGCGTAACAGTTGAAAATCAAATATTATCCAAGAAAAGACAGAAACCAATACACACTAAGTTCAAGTAAAAGGTAGGAGGATCAGACAACAAATGCTCTTCCTGGGCATAAAACCAAGAAAGAATAAAGGAAAACTAGTGAGAAATAAAGCAAATAAAGTCAACACTATGAGCAGTAAGATTCCCAGATGCTGACAATTAGAAAGGTTTATGGGAAAACTAAAATTAATCAAGTATTAGAAAATACATATATTCAATAGCTACAGAATATAAGTTTTCAGCAAAAACCTGCCTGGAGATTACTCAACTCCTGCCCATAGGTACCTGTAGAAGAATTGCTAGGATTCAGCCAGCAAACAAATGGAGGTGCCAGGTTTCCAGCTTAGGTTTGCCCAAAACCTGTCTGCACTTCAAATAACCCCAGTGACCCAGGGGAATTTCTCCCATTTGAGCTCTGAAAGATCCAGGATGAAGCACAAACTGACCCACCAAAGGGGACACTCAGAGGTGAGTTCAGAACACAGACACAATTAGTGCCCATCTCTGAGAGCTCCAAAACCCTACCGTGCCCTTTTGTCAGGCTAGAAAATCCTGAAGCTCCAATTTGTCCTAATTAATTGTAGAATCACGGAATGGTTTGGGTTGGAAGGGACCTTAAAAGCTCATCCAGTTCCACCCCCTGCCATGGGCAGGCACACCTTTCACTAGACCAGGTTGCTTCAAGCTCTGTCCAACCCAGCCTTGAACAGTTCCAGGGATGGGGATTGAGCTCCAAGATGTTGGCCTTCACCAACCCAATAAAGGCAAGAAGGATGTTCTCTGGAATTAGAGCCATAATTTAAACTGTGGTCATAGTTGCCATCACAGTCCATGTACCTTCTCCTTTCCATTCCTCCTAAATACAAGTCTGAGGTGGGACAAACACATCCTTCCTGTCTCCAGACTGAACCTCTTCCCGTGACTTCACCATAAAATTCAACTCAATTCCCTCTGTACATTCTCTAAAGGGAAGGAGGAGGGTAAACGATGCTACTGGTCCAGGACGATCTCCCCTTTATTTAAAATATGAATCTGCATTTCTTCCTCCATGCTCAATTTTAACACATTGAGAAAATACAGACCATTTTTCAGAAGAGTGACAAACACATCTGTCACCTCTGCAGTCTCAGAGATTTGCATCCGTGCAATTTGGTGGCAAATTGGATACAGGTTACTATTAATACCTGAACTATTTCCTTTCCTCTCTGAATGCTGATTGGTGAAAAGGATGCAAACATCCCATTTTAAAGCACACTAATTAGCCAAGGAGGAGTCAAGGAAGTCACTGTTCAGCCTTCAAGAACAGACATAGCTTCCCTCAAAGAGGAAAAACACAGCAAACTTATCCACAGAGTGGATTCTGAACAGTGGAATAAAATCTCCCCAGCCAAGAAAAATGTGTGGCCACACAAACATTACAATCAGACCTTCAACAACTCAGACACGGGTTTTTTAGGAATACGCAGGTGTCACTCAGAGCCCACATCCAGGCACATGTAAGGATCAGACACCATTCCCTGTCACAACCCAAGACAATCCAGGAGGTCCCCAGAAAGCAACATGAAAAATGTAATTGTAGAATGTGCTCAAGTCTTCAGTTCCCGACTTACAAGTGCCTTACAACCACCTCAAATTACACAGCAAGGAAAGAGCTGAAAGGAAGCACCTCCTTGATTTCCACATGGCATCTCTCCCCTATTGTCTGGGGCCTGGCAAGTTGAGGTCAGAATAAGATTCCTTAAAAATCCCACATACATTGAAAGCACCTAAAGCTTCAACTGATTTTTTTTTTCCCCCTTCTATTCTATGCCCTGAACAGGTTTAAGTAGCAGTTGTCATCACTAAAGAAGCTGCTCCCCTCCCACTTTCCATTCTCCTGAGAAAGGAGCACCCTGGCAGCACCAGGTCCAGGTGAGAAAGAGCTGCTGCCGCTTAGCTCAGGTACAGAAATCCAATCTCGAAAAGGGTGTGAGGAGGGCACAGGCCACCTCAGCCACATGGGCTCAGAGAGCATTGCTGAATAATAAAATAAGGAAACATAATAATAAAATAAGGAACTAGAATGTGTCTGTGCTAACAGATGTGACCCAGCCCTTCAGAGGGGCTCGAGGGATGTGGGTTCCTAAAGAGGGAGGGCTCTGGCCCCACTCAGTTGCTGGATCCCAGCTTCTCCCTTGGGCCACTCCAGAGCTTGTCCATAAATCAGCTGAACCTGCCAGACCAGCAGAAAACCTCCTCATCTTCTTCTTCCCACTGCTCTCCCGGCTCCAAAGGGGCTGGATTGGCTCCTGCCCCCCGGCTGGCTGGAAGGGTGGGGGAGCCTCACCACCCCCAGCAGCACAACCCCGCTCCGGCTGTGCCACGAAACCGCGCCCCAGGAAAATCCACAAACACCCGGAGAAAGGGCACATCCCTCCCTTCCAACACGGGGCCGTCCAAACAAACAGCACAGAGGGTGGCAAGGAAAGCGCTCAGAGGACAAAAGGACAGAGTCAGGATTAAACCCGGTCCCTTGATCCCTGGCCAAATGGCCGACCCATAAGCCCACGCAACCTCCAGAGCCAACTTAAAATCCTGAGTGTGCTATACTTTAGGTTATAAAATCATATTTAGACACACATTTCAAGTGTTCTTTGCTCTGCTGGTGGCTAAAAACAATGCCTTTGTCATCAAATCTTGCTCCAGCACGCTGACGTGACGTTTTTAACTCAGGAAATAAGATAATTATGGTTCAAGGTAAACAACTACAACTGTGCATCATAAACAGTTTCTAATTTTAAGCCTGAGTCCCTCTAATGCCATCCATATTTTAAAGACAGTTTCCTTACAAATGGTTGAGCTTGTCTGAGCAGCTTGTGACTGAGTCTGTGCTGATGAGCAGCAGCAGCAGGTCCTGGGAAAACAGGGACTGGTGTAGCAGGTAAAAGTCCAACAGACACAGCAAGTGAGCTCCAGTGTCAACATCATGGAATGGGTTGGGTTGGAAGGGATCTCAAAGCTCATCTCGTTCCACCCCTTGCCATGGGCAGGGACACTTTCCACTTGACCAGGTTGCTCCAAGCCCCATCCAGTCTGGCCTGGAACACTTGCAGGGATGGGGCAGACATAGCTTCTCTGGGCAACCTGTGCCAGGGCCTCACCACCCTCACAGGGAAGAATTTCCTTCTAATATGAATCTCCCCTTCTTTTTGTTTAAAGGTATCCCACCATGTCTTGTCCCTTCAGGCTCTTGTCCAAAGTCCCTCTCCAGCTCTCTTTGAGCCTCTTTAGGCACTGCAAGGGGCTCTAAGGTCTGCCCAGAACCTTCTCTTCTCCAGGCAGAACAAGCCCAGCTCCCTCAGCCTGTCAAGGTATGCCAAACATCAAAGGAGGAAAATACACTCTGAATCTTAAATAGCTGGAGAGGCAAAAGCTGTGTCTCCTGGAACACACAGAAAACAAAGTGCCGGGACCGGAGAGCTGCACACACTTATGCAACCCCTGCTGCAAGTCATTGTGGATCCCAGACCTCAAACGCCCCACTGCAGCTTCCCACTGGCACAAACAGCAGCAAGTCAAGTTGTAACTCGCTGGAGAGCATCAGCTACTGAGTTGTTCAACACCAGGCAGCAAACGCACCTCCAGCCCACAATGCTGTGTCTGAACTGGCCCTGCTGCTGCCCTAAAATATTCCCCAAAGTTACCTGGAAACAAAGGCTGACAATAAACAGCGGCGTCACAGCTGAGCCTGCAGCCAGAAACACTGCAGCACATCATGGGAACGTGTCTGGAGCTCCAGTGAGGATCGAGGGCACGAGCTGTCTGCTTCGGGATGAGTCATTGCACTCAGAGGTAGCAATAACTCCAGGACTGCTCTGAGGTGTTATCCTGGCAGGCTCCCATTCCTCCTCATCCCAGGAAAACATGCTAAATTACAACCAAACGAACAAAAATCCAACTCAAATCCCAGTGTCCTTACACAGCTGTGCCAGAAGAGCTAGGAGTGGTCAGAACTATCCCAGCAGTGGGAACGTGGCCGCTCCTGCAGGAGACGGAATGGCGAAGAGAAATCACATAGTAGAGCCTGTGCAGCCTGGGAGAGCTCGCTCCTCCAAAACTTTTCCTCATTAAACAATTCCAAACCACCCCACCCCATTGCTGTTATTGTTGTCAGAGAGGGAATTCCAAGCACAACAATGATTTCCACGACATTTTGCTGCTGGAAGAAGAAAACTGGTAACACTGCACAGCAAAAATACAGTTTCCACAGTAGTTCATCCAGTACAAGTCTCCTTCCTAAAGGGAACAGATTAACGTGCCTCAAATCCACTGTGCAGCAGGGATGTATTTTTAGATCGAGCCATCCAAAGGCAGTGATGTGGTGGAAGCCTCCCAGGCTGGAGTTGGCCATCTCTCCGCACCCTGGAGAGGGCAGCTCATTAAGAGGCTGCTCTGAGCAGAAGGAAACAATTCACCCACTCCCTGAAGAAATCCCTCTTCCTACGACAAGACAGCTCCTCTGAACGCTCCAGAGTCCCACAGCTCATCTTGATGTGCACCATTTTTTGGGAGCAGCCACATGTTAGAAGTGCTCTTCCTTCCCACATCTCCCCAACAATTAACGGAGTCAAATTCAATGCTGTGTTCACGGCAGGACACGGCACGTAGAGTGGCTCAAAGTCAACCCAGGGGTCATGAAAACAACAGTTTGGCTTCATAATGCTTTATCTGCAATTAACACTTTTCTATGATTTCTGATAAAGTAAAGCACGAGCTGCCATCTGAACCCAAATGCAAGTAAGTGAACCCTAAAAATAGCATGGAATCATGGAATGGTTTGGGTTGGAAGGACTTGAACCATATCATGCACCTCTGCCTTCATTCCCACACATGTGGGAATGCTGTTCCTGTGATACTGGAAATACCAACTCAACTTCAGCTCCAAAAATTGCTTCCTAATATTTCCTCATGCTATTCCATATTTTAACAGCTCTCACATAAAATGCCTTCAGATTATAAAGCATTTGGTTACAAACACTTGGTTTTCAGGTAGCTGAAGTAAAGCAAAAACTAAATAAAATGCATATAAACATATGAATTACAGAAAGTGTTTGTAATTTCACAAATTGCCAGGAATTCTGACTGTCTCATCTTTAGTTTAGATCTTTATAGAGTCCTATCTTTAGAGTTTAGAGACAGCACTGCCAGAACGTAGAAGGCATCACCTACCCCTCTGCAGAGGTGAATTTGGGTATCCCAAACATTTCACTGAGCAACACAAATGCTCAATTTGGAGCATTTATGGAATAACAGGTAGAAAAAAGAGGAAAAATAAAAATAATGGAGGAAAAATGTAAAAAGTCTATACAAGACCCAAAGTCCATACACGACCCAAAAATCCTGAGCAGAGCCTAGTCATTTTTCAGACTTTTATTAAAATTAGCTGTTGTGAAGCACATTTGCCCCTTGTGAATAGCAAAAGAGCACCAACATCACACAGTGAAAGACATGCAGAGGGGGCCAGAGGTAAACAGGGTTCCTCCATACCCACAGCACACACAGAACTGAGCTTACACACCTCAAAACCAGTTCATTTCTAATACAGTGTTCACAGAAGGCAAAATTACTCAAATCTGGTGTGTAGGTCTAAGGAAAATCAAGCTTTGCTTCAGCCCTGCCTCCCCTCCCAAGCCCTTCCTCCTCCAAATGCCTTAAATAGGATGTTACACTACTTGTTTATACGCCATTACAGAAAGACATGCTGGGTTTCTTCATCCTGCATTACAGAACAAAATGTTACCCAATTCCTTCTGTAAAGCACCAAGAAATAACTGTGAGACCATATGCATGGGGAAGCATCCACGTGCTGGAGTAATCTGGCCTTACATAACCGGCCATGGGCATCTGACCACAACCAGCAGCAAATAAAGGGCCAAAAAACAATCTAAAACCAGCTAAAAATTCATTTTGAGGGTTCTCATTCAGGAGACAAACGAAATTCATGCTTTATACAATTTGAGGTGAGGTTTCTGCCATGAAAATACACAGAGCAGAGAATCCTGGGTGGTTGGTTTTCTCTCCTTGAGCTCATCCCCAAAGCAAGAATGAATAATTTGCTAATTGGTGAGTTCAGTTTGAACCAATGCCACCGTGATTCTTATCTCAGTAGCTGGAAGGCAGCTCCTTCCAAGGATTCAACAAGCTAGTGGACACGGACAAAGGCAGAGATCATTCTCAGTGCATCCTAAAATGTCAGGAATCTGAGCACCGATAATCCTGGAGATCACAGAATCCACTGGCCAATGTGGCCACAGGTCCACTGCCCTGGACCCGTGGCCATGTTGTGGCTAGTACAGGCCAGGTGCCACTGGCCTTCTGGGTCACGTCGATGGGACAGTCACCAGGAACACAGCATCTCTGCCAGACATGCCACTGCTGCCCTTGCAAGGGAGGCATCTCCTGCCCTGGGATCCCTCTGCAACTAAGGCCAGGCCAGTGGCTGCTGCTGCTCCAGAACCACCGCTGCCATCAGAGACCCAGGGTAGAAGGAGTCATCACCGTGGTGCAGCGATTCCGGAGATGTCTCATCACTTGGCTGCGGCTGGGAGGGAGGTGGAGAGAGCGAAAAGGTCCCTCCTGAACCTCCTTTTCCCCAGGCTGAGCCCCCACAGCTCCCTCAGCCGCTCCCAGCGCTCCAGACCCTTCCCCAGTTCCGTTCTCTTCTCTGGACAAGTTGTGTTGGGCTCAGCTCAGAACCCCAGCCTCGGACAAGGCAGTCAAAAACAGAAGGTACAAAACAGACCCAAAATCCACAGACAACAAATGTAATAAAATCCATCTTCACCCCCTTTCCACCTGCTGGCAGCCAAAAGCAAACGCAAAAGCACAAACACATTACTATGAAAAGCAAGTCAACTTCTTGCACAAGGATAAGGATAACAAATGTTGCACTGCTCTGTTTCAAACGTTTCAGATCTTAAACTGAGCCAAGGAAAGAGCGTTACCAGTTAAGCTATTCCAGCAAATGAAATGAAAATTGAAAATCAAGTCTAACTGCCATTAAATTTAAATATATCTCAATTCCACAATCACAGGACATAGTTCTTATGACAAAACTTCTGCAGAAGGAAAAAGCACCCTTGATAAGTCTGGATATTAAGCTGAGGTACCACGGGCATCTCACAGTTTATCTAAATGAAGTGTCTCCTGCAAACAGCCCTGGTTCCTCCCGTGGAAGCTGCAGCATGATTAACAGAGGTCCATTAGAGAGGCAATCCATAACCTGGCTCCTGTGAGGAGTCCTTGCCACATCCGTCTGCGTTTCCATGGCAACCAGGCAGGAAAATATAAAGCAAATTACAGTTAAATGAAAATTATTCTCCATGACAATATATGTTAATGCGGGAACATTTGCGAGGCCATTCCAGATAAAATGTTTACATTCACACATGTGTCTACAAAAATAAATAAAAGGCAGCTGGAGCAGCTAATGGGTCATCCAAAGAGAGAGATCAGAGTCTTTCCCCCCCCCTCCAAGTTTTAATGTATTCAGAATAAAATTCTTCAAGATGGGAGAATGGGAAACAACCCACCCTACCCAAGGTATGTGACCATTTCTATAAAAAAAAATTTCTTTAAGGAACAGCTTTTCAGAAGATCTCAAATGCACTTTTTGAATGTTGTGACCCTTTAATTTTCCTAGCTGCAAACAAAGGGCACATTTATACCTCCCTATCTCAGCAGAAAATGGTTTAAAGGAGGGGTTAAGTTTATAGAGATCTGACTGAAACTGGAATAGTGACTTATTTTAATCAGTTATAACTCACTGAAAACTGGGAAGTGTTTTATACTTCAGAATTTGGAGTGGTGACTCCACAGCTAGGAGAACTTTATACCCCCCCACAGGTCACTGAAATGCTTTTAGAAAAGGCCACAATTAAGGCTGTACAAGGTGATCCTACTCTCCCACTGTCATCACTTCACCTGAACAGCCTCTTTTTAGGGAATATATCTCAGTTTTTGAACATTTTAGGGAGCATGAGGGAAGTTAATTGGAATGAGACTCATCAAGATGCAGTCACTTGGTTATTTTTTTAAACTCCCTTGGCTCATACCCCAAAGAAAAGCCCAAAGAAAGAAAGGTTATAAAGTGACTTACAGTCTCTGCCACTGAAGCGCCACGTTTTAAGAAGAGTTTAAAATACTGCCCTGGAAAACAGCCCCCCCTCAGCTGCCTTCCACGGCTGCCCTGCCAAGTTCCTTTCCCATGGAAATGCTCTGCCTGTTCCACGAGTAACACAGGTGCAGGTTTCTTAGGAAGCCCCAGAAAGAGCACAAGGCACTTTTTGAAGCTGTTTGGGAGAGCTGGGAGCACAGAGAAGGGCATTCACTACGCTGGCACATCTGAGCCCTCTCCGTGCACGCTCCCACTGACCTCTGCATCTGCCTCCTGCCTCCGCCTACGGAACAATGCTTGGATCAGGAGGATCGTAACTTTTTATGACAGTGGGAAAACTGCAATCTTCTCCATGAGTTCACTCCACCCTGCACATAAAACTGCTCATAGGTTCAACCATAAAGCAAACTCCCTCCTTTGAAGTTCCACTCGGAGCCCCGCGCACGTTGTAAAGCTGAGCTGGAACAAGGCGGCGCATTAAGGTTTTACATAACCAGCCTCGTGGAAAGCATCGCTCCCGAATCATCCCCAGCCACTGTTGACAAAAGCAAGTCAGGTCAGGGAGTATCTGGGTAACAAAACTCCTCACAGGTGAGCTCAGGTTACCCACAAACAGCAGAGTCACACACCACCCAATATATTCCAGCCGTGCTCCACTTTCCCTGAGGATCACTTGTTGCAGAACCCACAGCAGCATTCCCATTATCACTCCAGCTCATTTAGTCACTGATCTATGGCTCCTTCTACCTTTCCCTCCATAGGATATGGAGGATATCACCAAATAGGGCTGGAAGGGACCTCTGGAGATCACCCAGTCCAAACCTCCTGACAAGGTAGGGTGACCTGGAGTAGGTGACACAGGAATGTGTCTGGGTGGGTTTGAAATATCTCCAGAGAGAAAGACTCCACACCTTCTGTTTCAGAGCTCTGCCACCCTTCATGAAAAGAAGTTCTTCTTCATACTGAGGTGGAACTTCTTGTGGTTTAATTTATGTACCTCCATACAAGGCACAGAAAACAGCAACAAACATCAGACTAATAAACAGAACTAAACCCTGCCATTCAAAGCCCAGCAGCAGTTGCTAGGATCCTCTGCAAACCTCGCTAATTGCTGGGATTGGGTTTCCAGGGAAGCTCCTCGCTGCAGTGGTGGAGGGGCTGAATGTTGTTTTCACAAAAGAACTTGTAAAACCCCAGGCTGCACGTCTGCAACAGACAGGATTTATATTCCAGGCACAAATCAGATTATGCTCCACACACTGCGCTCACAAGGCTCTGAGCAGGTGAATCCCACCAGGCCAAGAGGCCTTCCCGGACACCCAGGCTCCAGGGTCAGATTTCCCTGTGCTCCCTGATGGGCTCCCCATCCCGTTGCAGGGCACTGCCTGACGTGTCAAATGCCTCCACATCAGAGAAGTAATTTTCCCTATAAACATAAGCAAATGCACACTAACATGGAGTCAGATTCCCAGGAAAACCAGGCCTCCTGCAGCTTTCCTGCAGGGAAAAGGACAGGAGATTCAGGGACACCAGGCTGCTGGGCAGCACTGCTGGTAACTTCATGGAAGAGCCCTGTCAAACAAATACAGGATGAATCCATAATACAGGAGAGATTCCAAGAGCAGATCCAAGCAGGAACAGTTAAGTGGTAAGGGAGATGCAAGAGAGGGAAGGAGCTGCTCCCTGTAAGCACACAGCACAGCACAGCATCCCTAACATCCCTGCCAGCAATACCCATGCCCATGGATCCTTCACTTCAACACAGCTTCACTCCTTTCCCAAGTACTTCCCTGCCACCATGGAAAAAGAAGGCCCAGCTCTCCAGAAGGAGAGGAAGACGCAGGATGATCTCAGAGAGAAGGAGAAAGGCAGGAACAGACAGGAGGGAACATCAAAAGGCAGACAGGCTAAAATTAGAGACAAGAATCCTGCACGAAGAGGACCAAGGCAAGTGCAGAATCTCCATCAGATGAGGCTCCTGGGAAGGGGGAGGGATGGCCAGGAGGGAGAGGAAATATCCTGGTGGGTGAAGCAGGGGAAGCTTACAGACAGAGCACGCTGCAGAAGGAAATTAAATCCAGTGCTTAAGACTACAACCTCTAGCTCCCTAACCAAGGAGCACACTCAGCACACCAGGAAAGAGCCACAGAGTTGCCTCCTCGTCTGATCCCTTCCCCCCTGGATGAAGGATAACTCAAAGGAATTCAGCTCTCACCACAGAACCAGTTTAACACCCCAGTGCCAGCACTGATCACAGGGGAAGGGAATTGAATTCACTGCCATCACCCACAACAGAGCAGCTGAGTAACACAGGCACCTCAGATCCCCGTCAGAGAGCCAGAAACCTTCTGAGCTGCTGGAAAAATGGAAAACTCCAAACAGCTCAGAGCCCAGGAGAGCCACCACACAGGACCCCGATGCGTGCCGGGACAGGCCACAGCAAGGAGGGAGGCTGGAGAACACAGAGCTCTTATCAGGGAGCCTAATTCCAAAAACCAGCATGTTCCCCATGTCCTTCTGAGTTGGTGGGACAAGAAACCACCCAGACATTCAAGGAGAACAGGTTTTCATCTTCAAACCTGTGCACTCAACCCTTGGACTGCTCAAAAGGTGAAGTTCTAGACACAAAATCCCCAGACTTGCTCATTACGGCCCACGGTCCAGCTCAGATAAATGGATCTGCCTATGCTGAGCTGCAAGATGAAACCAAGGAGCTTGGGGTGAGCAGCAGCCAAATACTGTAACCAGAGCACCCTGGGGTATTTAAACCCCCAGAGCACAGCCAAGAGCAGGATGTCTGTGTGTCCCCCCACTCACACATCCCTTCTCTGCATTACCTACATCTCTTTCCAGCTTTGCCATGGCTAATCCCATCCATCCATCCAAAGATATATGGATATATTTATAGGCAGACTTACATCTCCAGTCCACCCCAGGCCTGACGCAATCGCAGGACGCCAGTCGGCGCAGCAAGAGCTGTGTTGTCATTACGACAACGCTGACATTTCACAATCTGCAACAACCACTCTCCTGCAGAACGTGGAAAACACCAGTCCCGGAGTGTAAAGTCTATCCCAAAGATTACTCCTTCCCAAGGGATCCGGTCACTGCCACAGTCAGCAGGATCTCAGCCCTGCCACCTCCTCCCTGCAGCAGCTATCAGGAGACCATTCCCAACGGAGAACTTCTTGGAACTTTATCTTGGCTGCTCCTGGACCTCGCCAGTCTGCAGAAACCCAGCTACTTACCAGTCATTTGGAGCTCCTGGTACAACTTGTTTACACAGTGCAGGTCACAGGATCGGCTGGAAGGTGTAAGCAGGATATAGTTTTTATGGCTCTGAACTCCTGCCCAGATAAGCCGATAAGGCTGCGCTGGGGGCGGGGAGCACTTTCATGTGTGCATGAGTCGAAAGGAAGAGGCACCATGAACTGCAGTCAAGCAGTTGGTGCTTAATAATGAAGCTTCCATTCACCTCTAAAGCTATTTAATGCCTTTTTTCACAGTTCCTAATTACACATCCTTTCATTTCACATCCAGATATTGAGGGCAGCACTGTATTTCCAAGCCCAGCTCTCCAGCCTCCGGCTGCAAAGCCTTCAGGGACACGCTGCCTCCAGATCATGGTGAATTTTTTAGAGGGTAACATCTCCCTTCTCGACTCTCTCTCTCTGATTCTTCCCCGTGCCTGTGACACAGTTTTAGCAGCTTTATGCTGCTCTAAAGGTAAATTATGCTAGACCTTTTTTATCCTGCAAAGCTGTCGGTGTCTTAAAAATAAATTACAGAGCCAGCTTCCTCCAGCATTTGCTTCCCCTCCCTGCCCTGACTTCCCCCACCCTGTAACCACCCTTTCGTGACACCCTGCACACACCCACGTCCTCAGTGAGCACCTGGAGCCCATCACCCAAACAAGGACCACCTTAACGTTGCTTTCAGAGCAAATCTAACACAGCACAAGAGGAAAGGAGATACCTTTTCCCCGGAAAAGCATTAGTCCCCTCACACACAGCTGAGACAAAGCTGCTTTTACACACAGTACAAAGTTTTCTACCCTTTCCATTCTCAAAGTCCATGAATTTCATTACATGGTATTTCAGTCACACGCAAACCCAGCACCAACACAGACACACTTGCACTTAACAGCAAAATAAATATTTCAGTGTTTCCACAAGATATCCAGTGTTGTAACCTTTGGTTTCCGAATCCAAACGCAACATACAATCAATACCCTGCTCCTGCCACTGCAGTAATTCACAGCGGAAGGTTTATTTTAAAAACACTCATCGACTAAGTTTGGTTTTCTTCGAGCAGGGGAAGAAAGGCTGCCTCCAGATTTGGAGAGGATAAATAATTCAATGCCTGAATGCCAAGGGCAGTGCTGCACACATCCATATGGCAGGGACAATGCAGACAGTAATATATGCTGCACATCACCGCCCTGACAGTGCCTTCAACCCTGACCTAGAAAAAAACATCACTTTCTCCCGGCTCCAGCAGCCAATTCCCTCCCTGTCACCACCACCCGCCTCGCCGAGTTACGGTGGGGAAGTGTCTCCCAATCCCTCAGCCTGCCCAGGCTGCAATTCCAGCCTCTGCTCACAGCAGCTACACAGACACGAGCAGCATGACTTACTCACATGGTGAACTCCAGAAATGAGAATTAACCCGAGGATAGAGGGGTTCAGGAGTAGTGCTCTCTGGCAGCTCACGCCTTCCCACGACCAACACTGAGAGAAGCAGGAAAAACCAGGCCTGGCGAGATGCCGGCAGTGCCCGAAGGGAGGAGGAGCAGAGAGAGAGGGGAGGCTGTTCATGCAGAGAGCCAGCACCCACCACCCACCTGAACCCCTGCACGGGGGACTGCTGAGACACAGGGCTCCCATGCCATCCTCAAGGGACTCAGGAACACATGGATCATGCTGGATGGACACAGGACCACACAGATCCCATTGCGACTGACACAGGACCGCACAGATCATGTTGGAGAGGCGTAGGACCACAAAGATGATGTTGGATAGACATAAGACCATATAGACCTTGTTGGACTGATACAGGACCACACAATCCCACTGGATAGACACAGGGCCAGTTGGATGGACACTGGACCACACAGAAGAGGGAAGAGGCAACTCACCAGGGAAACCACACCTCCACAACCCTCATGGCCATCTAGCCACATTCACTTCACACTCTCAAAACGAACCATTCAGGCACCATCCTGCCCCACTGTCCTATTTTGGTGATTTCATAATTTCACTACATCCTACAACTCAAAGAAAACATTAGAATCAAGAGGAAGAATTATGGAGCCCAAAATACCCGATATAATTAACTGCACCTTCTAACATGATTATTTCCCTTCCTGACCCCAATTACTCCTTCAGTTTATTAAAGAGAACTCAAATACAGAGCAATGTTAACACGCCAAAGAGTCACATAAACAGAAAAAAAAGTCTGAGGGTGCCATTACAAACAGAGTTAATGGAACTCCATGATTGGAAATGGATCTTGAAAGCTGTCAGATCAAAGCAAGATCTTCCTCATGTAAGGGCTGCATTACCCTCGGAGCCACAGCGCTAATACCATCTATAAAAATATTTTGCTCAAATAAGTGAAGAACAGCAGCGTTTCATCTGTCAAAAGGTGCAAGGCTTTTATGGGATTAGCCATTCCACATGCAGCATAAAAATTAGAGCAGATTTTTAAAAGCCCCCAGCTCAGCTGATGGAGACTCCACAGCCCAATGTGCACCCGCCTCCTCCACACGCACTCCAGGCCGAGCAGATTTTTCACTCCTATTAGCATTTAAGCTTCTTTTTACCTTTTTTTTTCAGCCCCTCGTAAAAGATTACAAATTGGCATCACCTATAAGCAGCCCCAGCTGAAGCAGCACCACCCAGACTCAGAGAAATTAATATTTTTAAATACCCAACAGTTGCATGAGAAAATCCACCAGAAAACACCAGTTCTCACACGGGAAAGCTTGAAAATTGGAGCAGAATATGCTCAAAACCAGCCTCCAGAGCACGGGCACTGACAGCTTCCCACCCCCCTTACCAGCAGGATTCCAAAGGCAGCGTTTTGCCCAGACTTTTAAGGCTGCACAAACCTGCTTAGGACGCTTGTGATTTCAAATAATTGCCTACACAAGCTTTCCCTTACCATTGCTGGGAGTATTTTTTATGGCCGTGCATCGGTGGCACACAAATTACATAACACTTGGCTGAGAACCCTCCGAAAAAGCAGCTCTGTGCCGCTAATCCCTCACGCAGGAAGGAGGAAAATATTTAAAAGCTGCATACAAATCATTCCTGTGAGTGTCGTGCAGACTGGTTTAAATTAGATGGGGGTAAAAATATATGTGAGCTGATCACGAAACCCTGGAATCTTTGCTATGGAGACACCAGTTTCTCTCTGCAGCCTTTTACAACCGAAATGCAGGGAATTCTCCCCGGCGATGGAGGGAGCACACAAGCACCTTTACTAGAGCTCATCAAGGAAATACGAGGAGAATAACAACCCCCATGTAAATATTTTCCAGTATTATTTGCTTTGCTGTACTGAAAAGCAGCAGTACCTGCCACTACTTGCTCTGGGTCTACCACCATCAAATCTTAATACCCAGGAGGAATTTCAATCTGTAAGGCAACTGCTGAGCCTGAAATTCAGGTACAGGGCAGGAAGAGGGGCAGGAAGAGGTGCAGACCTCCTAAGAAAGCCATCACTCCATAATTTTACAAAATGTAATTAACCAGCTCTGGCCCTGCGTGTTTCCTTCCCTCAGAGAAGGATTTCTTCACCGAGTAATTAGTCTGTCCCAGTTAAGACTCGAGTCACCACACAACATATTTTCCCCAAAACAAAGCCACATGCACTATTTAAAAAAAAATACTGCCATTTCCTCACAGCCACTTCAGTCTCTTCCTAGTTTTTGCCTTAGTCACTGCCTGGATCTAAAACTCAGTGAAACACTACTATGGGTGCCTCTAAAACCCCAGGTTTATTCCCACACTGGAGACGCTTCATCATTCCACAGCATTGCTTCTTTTTAATGCATAGAAAAGCAGGAGGTAAGAAAAAAAACACTCTTAGTACTTCAAACACATGTCCAAAAGCCACAACATAAAGACAAAGAGGGCAGATTAAACACTGTAAAGACACACTCGTCGGGAACCTTCCTTTGAAGTATCTGCAGGAAACACTGTCATCACGCAGCCATGTTACAATTACACAGTTAAAATAATCAGCACCAGTTGTAAGTAGCCCATCTGGTTCCCTGGAAAGGGAACACTGCTGGTACAGTATTGATTAACATGACGAGTCTCACTGACCCCAGAGAAATACATTTGTCTGCTCTGCTGAGCAGCGGAAGAACACGGCACGACACCACGACACGCTTCGCTTTGTTCATGGGCATTTTGGGGGACTTAGTCCACTAAAACTTGAGTAGAAAATAAAATAATCTTACCAGGTTGACTACCACACACAAAGGAAGAAATTAAGACAAAGGTGTTTTGTTTTGGGGCTTTTTCGGGTTTTTTTTTTTAGTTTCCTTCCCCCCATCCAAACCCAACCCAAACCGGACAATCTGCAGGTTTAAGTCTGAGAAAATGCTGTTGCAACATCATAAAAACAAAAAACAGTCCATTAAAAAAAAAAATAAAAATTCACCCTGAGCCATGTTTTTTTATGAAATGGAGAGACAGACAAGAGTTCATTTCTAAAAGCAGAAGCAGAACTGAACAGCAGAACCAATTGTGGAACATGAAATGCAACATCTCCAGTTTCCAGGCAGCCGCAGCAGCCGGCACTGACATGGCCGGGGATTCTCAGCCACTATTTACAGCAGGAATAAGGCAAGCACAGTTTGGAATGAGGGCTCTCCGCGCTCCAGGCCCAGCGTGTTGTTCTCTGCACAGGCAGCTCAGTTTGCAGGAGTTTCACAAACCAGCCCTCGCTGTGACTCAGCTGAGCCTGGGGGTGCCGCAGGCCCCAGCTTGCCCACCCAGGCTCACAGCAAGCCCTGCTCCAGGCTGGATGTGCCTCGGCAGGTCCGATACCTCCCGTGGGACTGACGAGTTCTCCTGGAAGCAGAGACCCGGAGCCTGGAAACCGCTGAGCTCCACAAACCTGGGGCAGCACAGACACGGCTTTGGGGACAGACCCTGACCAGCTCACCCAGAGCCCCAGCGGGGACAAACCACTCCCGAGCCTGATCCTGCACTGCCAAGTGCTTCCCACAGAGAGAAAGGAGGTCACACGGCAGCGGGGCGGCGTTTGGTGCTCTAAGGAAACACTGTCCCAGAGTTTCCCCACTGAGGTACAGAACTGGGTGTACGTCTTGCTCCACATCACCTTCCAACCCCTTCCACCACCCCACAACCATCTGAGACTGCTCCAACCCAGAATCCACCAGGAAATCCAGCCTGTAAAAACGCCAACGTTTTCCCTTTTTAAGCTAATCAAGCCAAATATTGAGTTCCTGGTAGGGCACACACAAAGAATGTGCTGGTGCCGTTTGGAAACATGTGAGAGTTAATCTCCTTTTCCCTCTCCAGGACTCCATGGAGTGGTTTTCCCCCACAGAAAAAGGAAATAATTGCAGTGGTTATATAAAAATGTTCCATTTTATGAACAAAACAAAAAAGGAGAAATACACTGAACTCCAAGTTCCTTAAATTTATACAGATTTCAGGAAAGCATAGGGCCATTACAGCTGTTTTCACCTAAAAATCTTTGCCTACAGAAGGATAAAAGTGGTGTATCCCCCATTTCAGAAGCCATCTCAGGAGGCAATTTTACTTCAAGAGCTGCCTGGAATTCGCTCTCCGCCTATAGAGCCGTGTCCCCAGCGGTGAGAGAGCACTTTGTGTACAAAACCAGGAGGGGGGAGGGACCCTTTCCTGCAACTGGATACCAAAACAGATCCCCAAGGCTGGGGGAAGAAGCCAAGCCGTAAACACACGGCCCCTGTGCCTCAATGAAGGGCCCGTTTGGAGCCGCACACCCGGACAGCTGCTCCCTCTGGGAAAGGGCAGAGGGCACCGAGGGCTCGGCTCAGCGCGGCTCCCCCCGAGCGCATTTGCCTTTCTAAACATGAATCCATCCCCGGGCTGGGGGAGGCTCGTCCTGGGCTGCAGCTGTTTGGGGGTGGGAGCCTTTTTTTTTCCCCCTCTCTTCCTTTTTTCTAAGGGGCAAAGGTGTCGAGCGGCCCCTCCCCGGCACACAAAGGCTCCTCGGAGGAGAGAAACAGGGAGCGATTTAAAGATTAAACCGGGGACTAAACCAGACCGGCGGGGCTCGGAGCTCGGGCCCTGCGCAGCACAGACAGGGCTAACGCCTACCCGAGATGATGAAATGG
Organism: Corapipo altera; assembly: GCF_003945725.1. Classification (NCBI taxonomy): domain Eukaryota; kingdom Metazoa; phylum Chordata; class Aves; order Passeriformes; family Pipridae; genus Corapipo; species Corapipo altera. The sequence goes on along the minus strand of NW_020884894.1, from coordinate 4,376,389 downwards.
GAAACGGAAATTACCATTTCAGACAACTTTTGGTATTGTTCCTCCCAGCGCAACGCTCACCCCGAAATGCGCTTCCCACTCCCACCCCCCCCGCACCTTTGCGAAAAAAACACCCCACAGCCGAAAAAAAAGGGGCGGGAGGGGGGCCAGGACGGCGGGCTCGACACGGTCCCCTGTGATCCTCCCACGGCTCCCCACGAGCCTCCGCACCCCGAAACACCGACCAGCCGCCGGGGTCTCTCTGCAGCCCCCCCAAACCACCCCCCGCCCACTCCTCTCCCCCCAGCTTCCTGCAGCCCCTTCCCACCCCCGGCCCCCCCCAGGTGTCCCCCCAACAGTCGCCCAGCCGCCCAAAGAGCCGCTCACCTCCTTCGTCACCCCCAAAAAAACGCACATCCTCTTCCCACCCTCGCTGCGGCGCTTCCTCCACTCACCGCGACCCCCCGCCGGATGCCCTCGACCGCCGCTGACGGTACACCCCTGACCCGCTGCCGGCGCCCCTGGTGCCCCCACCTCGACCCCGATCCCCTCGACTCTCCCCTCCCCCCATTCCCGGTGCCCCGTCCCGTCCCCTCCCCGGCCGCGCAGCCCCTCTCCGGGACACCCCCGCTCCCTCGTCCCCAGTGCCCTCCGGTGTCCCTCCCCCGCTCCCCCACCGCCCCTCCGGCACTTACCGGCGCTGGGCGCTGAGCGGGCCGAGGGCAGCCCCGCGGCGGAGCGAGGCCCGCGGCTCGGGCGGCCCCGCCGCACGGAGGGGGCGCGCTGCGGGCGGTTCTGGGGCGGTTCGGGGGGTTCGGTCCCGCTCCGGCCCTAGCGCGGGGGGCGCGCGCCGTGGCGGCTCCGGGCCGCGCGCTCCATCCCCCGCGCGCCGCTAAGACGGCGCCGCTCATTGGCCCGATGAGACGCCGCCGCCCATTGGCCGGCGCGGGGATGGGGGTGGAGAACCGCAACGGCCCCCCCGCCCCGCGGCGCGCGGGGAGCGACGGGAGCGCGGCGCGCGCGACGTGTCCCCGCGGCGCCACCGCCCATTGGCTGCGCGCGCCGGGCGGTACTTCCGGGGCGGGGCCACGGGAGAGGGAGGGGCCTGGGGACCCCCCGGGATCGGGGACGGGAACGGGAATGGGATCGGGGACGGAAATGGAAACAGGATCGGGAATGGGAACCGGATCAGGATTGGGAATGGGAACAGGATCGGGAATGGGAACGGGATCAGGATTGGGGATGGGAACAGGATC
>NW_020884894.1:4313319-4375144 GCF_003945725.1 Corapipo altera | reverse complement strand
GGATCGGGAATGGGAACGGGATCAGGATTGGGGATGGGAACAGGATCGGGAATGGGAGTGGGACGGGGACGCGCAGCGGGAGCGGAATCGGAATCGGGTCGGAACAGGCCCCCCAGGGCCATGTGGGCTGTGCCGGCCCCAGGAGTGTCCCGGGTTTGTTCAGCCTGGAGCGGGCACTCGCGGTGTGCCGTGATCGCTGTGGGCACCGACGTACCCAAAAATCAGTGTCGGGGCAAAGGGCCAGGCTGGGAAACGCGCCAGGGGGTGCTGGGGCACCTCTGCTCGCCGGGGGGCTTTCCCCGGGCCGGGGGGCACAGGGAGGTGGGGCGGGACACGTGACAGAGGGCAGAGTTAGATGAGATATTGGGAAGGAATTCTTGGCTGTGAGGGTGGTGAGGCCCTGGCACAGGTTGCCCAGAGAAGCTGTGGCTGCCCCATCCCTGGAAGTGTCCAAGGCCAGGTTGGATGGGGCTTGGAGCAACCTGGTCTAGTTGAAGGTGTCCCTGCCCATGGCAGGGAGTGGAACGAGATGAGCTTTGAGGTCCCTTCTAACCCAAACCATTCCACGATTCCATTACTGCAGTGTGTCTCTATTTTGTACCACACATCTGCCACTGTCACCAGGTAAGCCAAGTTCCCAGGGAGGAATCCCATGCATGGAGCAGATCCTGGAGGCTACAGGGCCCTGGTGTGGAGGCAGCACCACCACAGCTGTCACTGTCACTATATGTTGGGGCTCAGGAAGGGGGACCTCTGCCCTGACCTCACCCAGAACTGTCCTGGGTTTTAACCCCCTTGTGCCAGGAGCGGGGCCCAGGTCCACAATGGATTTTTTGGCATGTGCAGTGTCACCTTGAGTCACTTGGGAACCCCAGGGACTGTGCTCCTGTGCTGGAGGTGCCAGAGTCCCCCAGGAAGAGAATTCCCTGTGCTGGGCTCAGCAGGGAGGAAAGAGTGGCTCAGGAGCTTGTGTCCAGCTCTGCTGTTAAATAACAGCAGGAGGGAGGTCTATTCTGAGCCTGTTAAGCTGGTCCTGTGTTCCACTTAAGCTTAGTCTTTTTATCTCTACCCATCTTCCTCCTCTGTAAGACCTACTAAACCAGTCAAAAGAAAGGGTGTTGGGATTTTTGGCTTCCTTTCCACTAAGCTGCTTGTCAGACCTCCCTGAAAACTCTGCAGGTGAGTGTTAGCCTCCGAGCAGAGGGGAAATATGTGTTTTCCTAAATATAGTTGTCTGTAACTGCTTCCTTGGCAACCTTGAATGTCATCCAGGTCAGAGATCCAGCGCTGAGGAGGAAGTTGAATCTTCTCTGTGTCACCCTGACCTTTCTCTGTTTGAACACAACAGCCTAGATGCTCAGCCTGGGTCAGGGAGGGGCTTTGAAGTTCTTGGAGAAGGGAAGCTGACAGCAGGAGTGGGGATGATTTCATTTGGGGCTGCTCTGCTGGTTTTCTGGGTGAGACTTGTGTGATGGGGATGTTTATCCTGCCTGGGTTTGCTACCCTGGGCTGGCTTTTGCTCCTTAATTGCAATACTTAAAAGAGAAAGAAATTACAGTGAATTGTTGAGCACCTTTATCCTTCACTAAAGGTTGTGAGCTCTTAAATCCTAAAATAAATACCTTGGTGCTGAAGAGGAAAGAGAACATTGTGTGAGGGCAGGGAAATGAGGCCACTTGGGGAATGTGCTTTCAGGCCTATTTCTGTCTGTCCCAGCAAGCTCAAAGGACACCAACTTCAGGGACAGCACTCTGACCCTCCAGGCCTTGCTCTGGGACTCCTCCCTGTCTCATCTGAGTTGGCACTTGGTTCAGCCCTTCCCCTGCTCTGGCACCTGTGAGTGACCAAACCTATCTCACTCCTCCAGCTGAGCTCCCCTGGAGCTTTACAGCAACTGTCTCGTGAGGGAAGGATCTGTTATGTCAACCCTAATGTCAAAAATTCCTGGTCTGTGCTACTGTGGGTGCAGTTCCCTGCTGACTCAGCTCCTCTCAGGATGAAGGGGTGGGAATCTATTTTTAATAGATGAGACAAGGTGTGATTTATGACTAGTACAGGGTAAATCCTGTGTGACCAGTCAAGTGCCAATATCAGAGGCCAAGAGAATAAAACTTCAGAAGAATTTTGATTAGAAAATCTTTACTTTAAGCTTGGCTCATGTTTTAATTAACATCATCTATTAACATTTTGAAGAGTGATAGTTTTGGCAAACCAAGCAGCCATTTGGGAAGGTAGCAAGGAGTGCAGCTGTTGTACTGCAGCAGGAACCTCCCCGCCTCTGCACACACTCAGTTTTACTAAATAAAACCATTTTAAAGCCATCTGTGTATTTGCTGTTGTTGTTAAGGACACTCCAATTTAAGCTGTTCCATGATGTGCTGCCATTAAGAAATAAAAGTCTGAGTTTTCACCTGCTTTACAAAGAGGTGGTTTCTCACAGCTCTGTGACATGTGATTATGGCTAAACTCATGCACAGCTCACTTGTACCTAGATCTGCCTTCTTGTGAAGGTTTAACTGCTTGGTACAGCTCACTCATCCCCAAATGAGCATTTTGAAGGTTTAACTCCTTGGTACAGCTCATTTGTCCCCAGATCTGGGTTTAACTCCTCGGTGCAGCCAACTGTGCACCCAGCTGAGTCCCAGTGCAGCCCCAGGACTGGGAGCAGGACTGGCAGAGCTGATTCAACTCCTGTGCCCGCACAGCAGCAGCATTTTTGGACCCCACAAAGCTCAGAGCTGCTGTGGTGGTGGATGAAGTGTATTTACATAGCTCCCTACAGGACTTACACCTGTGTGAAGAGTAAGTCCGTGGAGCTCTGTGCCTGGTGCATCCACAGAGGATGGATTCCGAGGGAAGTGCTCCCCTGCTGCTGGGTAAACACCTCGTATTGATGTTCCAGGTGCGAACTCGTGACAGCCCTGTTCTAATTACTGTTTTTATCATTCCTAATGACAGGCTTTAGGTTTCCAGGCTGCTTATGGATTTCAGGGGTGTGGAGTGACAGTTGCTCAGTGACCTCCTCCAGTGTGCAGGGTTTGGAGATGACTCCAGCCACCTCCTGCACACAGATGGGTTCCTGGGCTTCTCCCAAGCTCCACACGCTCCAGCAGCTCTCCAGGGAGTGCCCTCCTGCTGAGCAATCTGCTCTGAGTCACAACCCAGCTACTCCCTCCCCCTGCTCTGCCCCTTGCCCGTGTCACTCTCAGAGCATTGCTCCTTCCCTGTGCTGGCTTTTCCGGCAGTTTCTGAGCCCCGGCTGGCAGAAGGCGCAGTGGAGCCCCCGTGATCCCCTGCCTCCAGCCATCTGTCACCTGCCTGTCCTACACTCCCGGGGCTTTAGAGGTGACCCAGAGATAGATTTGTACCCCAGCATCGTGTCCCGGGTTCGCCCTGGGCTGGGGAGCCTCCGTGCCCCAGGGAGGAGCATTCTCTGTGCCATGCTGGCCTCTCCAACAGCAGCAGGAAGCACTGGCAGTCACCCTGATCCCAAGCTGTTCCTGGAGGAAGGAGTAGGTGTGAGGGGTTTGGACTGGCTCATGCAAAAAGGCTGAACAAAGCTTTCCTGGTGAGGAGTTTCACTGTGCTTGAGGAAAAACCATGTAGTCTTTTAAGCACATCCTTTGTTCCCAATCCTAAGGTTTTCCTGGATACTTGGCGTTGCTGTGCTGAAGGGGAACATCTATCCCTTGACCTTGATTTGTCATCTGCAAAGAAATAATCTTAAAATCCCTGACAGAGATGCACTGTGCCAGGGGGTGCTGGAACATTCCAGGGACTCTGAGCCTGTGAAGACCTGGGCAGTTTGTCCAGCTGGAGCAGAGTCCTGCCTTAGCTGTTAGTGGGGCAACAGGGCAGTTTTTCATCCTTTAAAAAGCCCGAATTTATCTTCCAGCAGCTTCAGCTCTTCATTTAATCCTTTGACTCGTTTGTGAGAAGTCTGTGGATGGTGCAGTGCCCACCTGACTCCAGGTATTCATTCACTCCATTGGCAAAGTGCTGCGTGGAAATGAGTAAGGGATGGTCTGGAGGGGTTGAGGATCTTCCTGAGCCCTGGGGGGACGAGAGCAAGAGGGACGAGAGTGTCTTACAATGAGCATGGGAATAGGAGAGGTGAGTTCTCAGACAGAGCAGGGCTGTGTTTGCTGTGGAAACTGATTCTCTTGGCCTGAAAAAGACAAGCTGTGCCTGCTAATTCTGCTTCCTGCTCCTAACCTGCTCAGGAGATAAACTAGGGATTTCAGCCTCCAATCCAGCACCTTTCTCCGGTAGTAAATACACGTGGCATTACTGAGTGATGTCATGGCTGGAGCACATCCCAGCGAGGCCAAGCCTGGATCAGGTTATATCTGTCCTCTCAGAATATTGGCTTATTCCCAAAGGAGCATATTGCCAGTCCAAGGGCAGTGAGTGGAGCCACCTTTCCCAAAGTCACCTCTGGCACACACAGAGGGACAGCCCTCACTCCTGCAGCGCAGCCTGAGCCACCCACGCAGGGCAGAACCTCCTGACTCTCCTTTCTAGAGTCACTTCGTGTTTGCACCAGCGAGGCAAAGACCTCCAGCCTTCCTTCACGGAGTCATGGAATGGTTTGGATTGGGAGGGTTAAAGCCCAACTCATTCCACCCCCTGCCATGGGCAGGGACACCTTCCACTATCCCAGGTTGCTCCAAGCCCCGTCCAACCTGGCCTTGGACACTGGGGCAGCCACAGCTTCTCTGGCCAAACTTATCATCTGGTTGCCTTTGAGGCACAGTGTGAAAAGAGGCATAGAAATCCTGTCAGCTCCAGCTATGTGGTGTGTCTGTAAATAACCAGCACTCCCAGTTTAGCACAGCTTTGTCACATCCAGGGCTGGATCTCCTGGCTGGGATTGTTGCAGCAGGAGCTCAGCTGCCCAACAGACCTGAGACACTGCTTGTATCCTCTTCTACCCCTGGAAGGGTTCAAAATACATGTGGATGTGGCACTTCATGATATGCTTTAGTGGGCGTGGTGGGATTTGGTCAAAGGTTGGTGATCTTAGAGGTCTTTTCCAACCTTACTGATTCCATGATTGTTTCAGTCAAGGAGCCCTCCCAGCCCCAGCTGGGGGTGGTCTGTGCTGGGATTGGGCCTGTTCAGTTTCCATTGCCCTCCATTGTTGAAAAGGTGGGAGTTTGTCCTCGCTGGAGCTGAGCTGTGAGGGAGGTGTGGAGGAACCCAGCTGTCTGTCCCTCAGGTCAGCAGTCCTGGCTCAGCAAACTCACCTCCTGAAATGGTGCAACTCCTTAAAAAAAAAAATCGGGCTTAATTAGCAACAGGTCTCCTGGGAAAATGCTGGAAGCGAGGTGTGACACACCTGGAGTGAGACAGCAGCAGGGATGTGTGTGGAGCTGGCACCCACAGGGTTGGGGGTCCCACACCCCTCAGCTCCTGGCACACTGTACAGTGGTTGCTGTATCTGTGTTTCCCACTGGAAATCCATGCCTCTGCTAGAGGGAACCTCCCCCATTCGGCATAACCAAAGGAGCCTTTTTCTCCTCAAAGTGCAGCTGAAGGGTCAGTAACCTCCCCATGGATCCTGCTGCAGGTGGGTGAGGAGGTGACACTCACCTGGGCTCTGGGAGCCTCACAGGGACCAGCCTGGGCCGGGACAAGGGACAGAGATCCCTCCCCAGGCAGCTCAGGTGACCCTCTCCTCCCAGCCTGGGAGCAGTGCAGTGTCCCCGGGCATTCCAGGTGGGATATGTGGGTGGAGGTGCCCCCGGCTGCCACATCCCCGCAGAGCTGTGACCAGCCCTTACAGACTAATTGGCACCAGTTTAATTGTGTGCCTGTAAATTGAGCTGTTTGACCCAGACAGTGACAACAAAGGGACTTGCAGAAGTGAGGGGACATTAACGTGCCAATGAACCTTGCTGGGGGCAGGTGACAATTAACATCCTAAAAGATTCTTCTGGAAAGAGGATCCTAATTCAGACCTGCTAGGGAGGAAGATGATTACTTACTACTACAACAACAACTATTATTATCATTATTATTTTCTGTAGCCCTGCAGCCTCCCATTCAAAAATGCCTGAGAAACTTTATGACAGGTAATTTAGGAGAACTAACAGCAGTGATACTAAAAACTGTCCCGGAGCCACCTGAGGGGAGAAACATGGACAGGAGGGAGGAGAAAACACTGCAGAAACCATCCTGGTCAGCAAGATGGGAGAGGAGAAGGAAACACAAACTTCCTAAGAAGGGGAGATCAGACCTGCAGGCCTGGCAAACACAATATTCCTTTCACTCAGGCAAGAAGGTGCAATTGTGGCAGGAGGGAGGTGATGTTTGCTCCCAAATGCCCCAGAGGAACTGCACAGGGCACTGAGCCCACCCACTCCACTGTGCACAGGGCAGGACAGGAAGGGATTACATTGGATTTGGGATCAGGGACTTAAAATACAACGACCTTGACCTCTGTGATCGCTGTGTGAGGGGAACTCACCAGTGCTCATCCCTTGGCACGCTCAGGGTCACTGACTCACACCTTGAGTGCTGTGTCCAGTCCTGGGCCCCTCCAGGACAAACACTGATGGGTTGGAGCATGTCCAGAGAAGGGAGCGGAGCTGGGGAAGGGTCTGGAGCACCAGGAGGGGCTGAGGGAGATGGGGGGGCTCAGCCTGGAGAAAAGGAGGCTCATGGGGGTCCTTCTCACTCCCCAACTCCCTGACAGGAGGGGGGAGCCAGGTGGGGTTCAGGCTCTGCTCCCAGGGAACAAGGGAATGATGAGAGGAAACTGCCTCCAGCTGTGCCAGTAGAGGTTCAGGTTGGACATCAGGAGGAATTTCTTCCTGGAAAGGGCTGTCAGGCATTGGAAGGGGCTGCCCAAGGAGGTGGTGGAGCCCCCATCCCTGGAGGTGTCCCAGGCCAGGTTGAACAGCACCTGTGCCAGGGCCTCACCACCCTCACAGCACATATAATGCATGTATCTGTTCCCTCACTTTCAGCACAGTTCTCAGTCCCTCACTCCGACTGCCGGTTTCTGCCAGAGCCCACTCCTACCTGGGGCTGTCAGAAGGGGCACCTTCCTCAGGGATAGCTGCACAGGGAGGGAGCTGGTCTCGTTCCTCTCTGCTCAGTCTAACACTGTAGGGGTCGTTTCTTCCCTTCCCTGCCGACACAATTACGTGGGGTTAGAGGGATAAAATCCCAGAACACTCAATGCTCACACCACACCACTCCAGTGCGCGGCCTCTGCAGTGCTTGCCGCGGCCTCCCTCCTCTCCCTTCTCGCTCCTCCCAGGCGTTGTTTCTCCTCCTGCCTAAATATTTGGGGGCCGGGCCGGGCCCTGCCTGCGCTGCAGAGCCTGGGCAAGGCCGGGCTGGAACAGCGTGCTGCCGGGGCCGGGCCGGCCCTGGCTGGGATCTCGCCCGCCGCCCGCTCTAAGAGCGGTGGACCCGCGTCAGGCCTTGCCTGGGTGCTCAGACCCGGCCGACTCCCCCCGTTGCCCCGGTAACGGCGCGACCTGTCCCGACACCCCCCGCGCGGCACCGCCCAGCCGCCCGCCATCTTGAGGGCTGGCAGCGCCGCTCTCCCGGCCCGCTTCCAAGATGGCCGCCTGGCCCTCAGCAGGCACTTCCGGCCGCCCCTCAGCCGCGGTCCCGGCGGTGCCGCTACGGCTCGTCTCGGGCCCGTCCCGCCCGTGAGGGCTCTGGGGAGCGGCACCCGCCGACATGACGCTGCTGCTGCGTCTGGGGCTGCTCCGCGGCCGCTGCAGCTGTTGGAGGCCGCCCGCCACCACCTGGGCCCGGCCTCGCGGCGGTGCCCTCGGCGGGGAACGCGGCCTGCAGGTAACGGGGCCTCACCGAGCACCGGGAGAGGAGGAGAATGGGGCGGGAGGGACGTTTGGCTGTTCGGGAGGGTCCTCAGGTTGTGCCATCCCGAAGGTCCGTCGTGTCAGCGCTGTTGGGCAGTGACTTGGGAAACACTGTGGGAACCATGGAATGGTTTGGGTTAGAAGAGACTTTAAAACCCGTCTCATTCCATCCCCTGCCATGGGCAGGGACACCTTCCACTAGACCAGGTTGCTCCAAACCCTATCCAGCCTGGCCTTGAACATTTCCAGGGATGGGGCAGTCACAGCTTCTCTGGGCAATCTGTGCCAGGGCCTCACCATCCTCACAGCCAAGAATTCCTTCCCAACATCTGATCTAACCCTGCCCTCTGGCAGCAGGAAGCCATTCCTCCTTTTCCTGTCACTCCAGGTCCTTGTCTAAAGTCCCTCTCCAGCTCTCTTGGAACCCCTTTAGGCACTGGAAGGGGCTTTCAGGTCTCCCTGGAGCCTTCTCTTCTCCAGGTAAACACCCCTAGCTCCATTCCCCGACCATCTAACGATATGGAGAGAAAGCAATGTGGGATATTGTTTCATGCCAGGTTTTTCTGGCATCAATTTAAATCTTAAGCTGTTCTGTTCTAGAGAGCGTCAATCCCAAGGTTGCCATCTTGCCCCAGCACAAGCTGGAAAAAAAGGGGAAAAACTGGTGAGGGGTTTCAGCCTGGTGTAGGAATTGGAACCTGTGCAGTCGAGGGGAAACAGGGAATCACATTGGAGAAGGGCCAGACTTTTATTCAGTGAGAGAATTACTAAATATTAGTTCAAATGTTCTTGAAGTTGCCTTTAAATGTGAATGTTCACTGCAGGATTCCTGTTGAGTTTCCTTCGGGGATACAGCTGTGCTGGCTTTGCTGTTGTACAGGAGGGTTAGAAATCCTTAAAATTTCCTTTTAAAAGTCCTTTTTTCCTTAAAAAACTTCCTCCTAAGGTAGGGAATCTTAACGTTTTAAGAACTGATTTTCAACATATCTTTAGAATGAAAAACAGAGATACAGGAAGACTAAATATTAAGTGTTATGAGGATGTGTTTCTGTTTATACCTGTGCTTTCTTTAAACCTGGGTTATAAACAACATCTCCAAAGTCATGTGGGGAGTGCACAGAACAACCAGGAGTCACATCCAGGGCTCCCAGCTGCTCTCCTGACACTCACCCACAACATCCCCGTGCTTAGGAATGTGAGTCTCAGGGAATACAGAGGTTGAGCCCTCACAGCACTGTGCCAATGGTTGTGTTGTTTTCCTTTCTCTCCTCCCTCAGACTCTCTTGGCACAAACACTTTCCCCCCCACGTCAAGGTCTTGGTGGAGTCTTGATGAAACAGCACTTAATCCGAGATCCAGTCAGACTTTGGAATCTCCTGGGTGAGTCTTGAGGAGGAGGAAGGGAAAAGGTCTGATTTGATAAGAGAACTGACCTTTCCTAACCTTCTCTCTGCCTTCCCAAAACTGCAGCAGAGCTGTTCTGTTCCTGGCCGTGGGAGCTGGGGGTTTTTGCAGGGATTTAGGGTTTGGTTTGGTGACAGGGATGAACAGTCCTTCCTACAGGGAGCTCAGGGGATTAAGGAAGCACTGGAGTCGTTAGACCTACAACTAATTTTAAATCTGCATATTTTAAAGTAGAGAATCTTTCTCTTCCTCATCAGCAAAGCCCCAGACAAAAACGTCTTCACTTTTGTCTGAAATCCCATTGGATGGCCTTGCTGGAAACCTTGGAATCATGGAATGGTTTGGGTTGGACGGGGCCTTAAATATCATATTCCAAACCCACTGCCATAGGCAGGAACACCTTCCACTACACCAGGTTGTTCCAAGCCCTGTCCACACTGGCCTCAGACACTTCCAGGGATGGGGCAGCCACAGCATTTCCTGAGCAACCTGATTTAACTCCAGTACCTGTTTTTCTAGTCCCTGGTATGGGGCTGTTCCTGTCTTCCCATTCCAGTGTTAGCCATGGTTCTGCCTTGGGAACTGTGTCCATTTTTCAGCACTAAAGCAATTTCTCCAAATTATTTCTACCATGCCATTAAAACAATCTCTGACCAAAAAGATTTTGTTTGTATTGTAAAAAATATATACGTTCTATAAGAAGGAGTCTCCCTCAAGTGAGGCTGTCCCAGTTCCTTGGCACACAAAGCTCTTTGCCTGGGGGAATGTGGAGCTTTGCCTCCTCTGCCTTTGGAGCTCACACGGATTTCTGCCATCCTCAGTCACCCTCTCACTGCCCTCAGCAGTAACCACTGACCTCTGCTTGCCTGCAGGTAGCACCTACTGGTTTACTACTTCCAGCTCTTGGAGGAGTAGCCAGAAGGATGGAGGATCCAAGAAGAAATCTCCACAGGAGGAGGATGGTATGTGTGTGCCAAAAAGATTTACCGAACCAAACTCTGTGTGTGTGAGGGGAAGGGGCAGACAGGGAGGGAGATCCACCTTCATGCTCCTACCTCTGGGTAGTTCCCTGTACCTGTAACTCACCACTTGTACAATCTGTGGCTAAGAGCAAGTTTGAAGGAGTATTTTGGCATAGATGATGGACTGTAAGATTTAAATCAGATCATAGAAGTTACAGAATCCTGGAATGGTTTGGATGGGAACGGACCTTAAAGCTCATCCAGTTCCAAACCCTGCTATGACTCCAGACCTTTGTACTTTGAGTTGGGAGGCACTCAATGTCATGCTTAAGTGACACAGGTTGTAATTGAATTTCATAATTTATTTTATAAACCTTTCCCTGGATATCATCACATGATGTGAGCAGTTGCCTTTTCCTTTGTTGTGCTTAATAGTCAAATCCTCTTGGACTTTTTACCTTTTAAGTGAGAGGTCAGTTGCTGCTGCTGACAGCCTGGCTGGTGTCACTACAGTGTCCTTAAGGCCACAGCAGTGGCTTTTCCTGCTTGATCATTTAACTGGGATGAAGTCTGCAGTGGGATGTGAGTGCAGGTATCATGGAGTCCTTGGGAAGGAAGTTGGAGTTTGTTGCCCTTGGTGTGCAAGGCCACAGAATGACTGAGCACAGCCCCTGGAGGTGTTGTAGCTGTTAAAATCAGTAAACAGCAACGCTCCATGTTCAGTGGCCTCTTTTCTCCTGTGATTAATGGATAGCCTGGCTTTGGGAGCAGGAATGCTGCCCCGTGTCTCCAGGGGAACACTTGTCTCTGCAGTAATTATTAAAAAGAACTCTTCAAACTGTCACCACAGCGCTTGCAAAGATTTTAATCAGCGAGTTCAGATTTGGGGTTAATGGCAAATCATTGCTTGGTGGAGGCTCGTGGAGACTCAAAAGCTGGAAGTATTCCCACAGCTGTTGCTTGCAAGTGTCACATCCAGTCACTGGGACTGATTTCCTGAATACTGTGGGGTGGCTTGTGGTACAGTGTGGATGTTGTGCTGTACAGACAGTCACACTTTACCTCAGCTGAGAAAGATTGATATTGTCCTTAATTAAATGCAGAGTTGAGGAAATCTTGGTGTTGCCTTCCAGCTTTCTAGAAATGGAGTTTTCCCCTGAAATTACTCAGCTGCAGGTTAAAGGTCCTAGACAAGTCTAATTCTTAGAAATAAGGGAAGTTGTGGCAGGATGTCTAATGGGCAGCTCTCTCCCTGGGGTGATGTTTTTGTGATTACACCCCCAGTTGTGTGTGTTTAGGGCAGGTTATGGGCCTCCACTTGGTCTGAAATGTAATACAGAAAAGTGCTTTAGCAGGAGTTGACTCTGACACCTCCAAGGAGCTTGCACAGCCATAGATGGACTTTTCCTGTCAGAACTCACTTTCCTGCAGTAGTTTCTTTTCTCTGTAGAATCTTTTTATTTAGAACTTGCTGAGCTTTTCAGGATGTTGCCCAGACTATTCCTCTATCATTCATAGATATAGATACATATACCTATCTCTATATATAAAAATTTTCTTTAATAAGACTGTCATGGATGTCATCCTGCAGCTTTGGGATGAATTCCTTAGTCCTAACAAAGCTGGATCCAGCAGATAACACAGAGTGAGGGGATGGCAGTGGAGAACAAAGGGGGTGGGCTGGACGCGGTGTCTGAGCTTGTCACAGTCTTCTGAAATGATGATTTCTCTGCCAAGTTGCTTTGTGTCTATTTAGGAACAGGCCTTTCCTTTCCAGCATGGAGCAGAGCTGGGAACCAGTGAAAAATGATGCTGTGCCTCTGAAGGACAGAGGACTTTTTTTAGCAGCTGCCTGGGTCATATGTTTGTCCCTGGGTTTTGTTGCCGCGTGCGTAGGGTCTAATTGGTGGCCAGTGATAAATGCTGGTGTCAGGACACTGGTTACGAATTTGCAAATAAATCGAATCTGGGCTGCAGCACTGGTGCATTAGAGCCCAGTGGCACAGAATTAATTTCTTTCTGGGTGTAGAAGGGTATTTATGTGTGCTGTGGTGGTGCTGCTGTTAAATTGTATATCAAGAGCAAGTACTAAATTATATATTGAGAACACTCATGTGACTGGAAAGAGGAGGAGATATTTGTTGTCATCTGAACAACTCAAATACTGACCAGCAGTGACATTGAACTGAGCTGTGGCAGTCCTTTACAGCCCATAGAATTGTAAATTTGCCTGTGCAGTGCAGAAAAAAAAAATGTTAGGAGACTGGAGAAAAGGTTTGGTGGCAATTAATTGAAGTAGAACATCCCTTTTTCTTGTGTCATTGCTTCAGTGTGGCACTAGTACAGTAAAGGCAGGGAAAGCATATCCAGTATGGGAATTTCTCTTGGGTGCAGATCCTTAATGTGGGCAAGTTATCAACCCCTTTGAAACATGAGGTGAGTTGTATAACATGGAGGAAAATCTGGGCAATTTGGTTAACAGGCAGATGGATTTGCAGTGTATTTGTGTCTTGTGCTACCTCACAGTCTTTGCAATTGCAGGTATTTCCTGAGGTAGGGGCAGTGGTGTTGGTGTCACAGTCCTGGTGCCAGCAGGTCATTGAATTGTGCTGTGGGATTTACCAGTGACACTGGGTTTACTCCTAATATTTCCCATTGGATACGTTGGCAACAGCCTGAGGACTGGGTGGTGTGGACCCATGTTATATAAAGTGGGTTATAATCATTCTGGAGTTTGATTTCTAACAACAGGAGTCCCCTGGCTTTATTTGACCCCCATCCATATGGGGCCAGGCAAGTGAGAGTCTCTCGTTTTGGACTGGAATGATATTTGGTGGGATTTTAGTGGGTTTGGTGCACTAGGACCATGTGAAGCCCAGTGCTGCAGGAGAAACCAAACATGCAACACAAAAACCCTGACAGGTTCCATTGTGTTAATCTTTGTCATTTAATTCTCTCTTCTTTGGATCAGAAAGCTTCACAATTACATGTTTATCTTTTTTCCTCTGGATCTTTCTTCTTAAGAGGAGGAGAAACGCAGGAGAAGGGAAAATCAGATGCACCTGGAACGTCTGCGGGCACTGCTCGTCCTCACCTTCATCGTGCTGATGCTTCGGTTCCTGGTCAGCGAGAACAGGGAAGGCACCAACATCTCCTGGAACTACTTTGTGAATGAGATGTTGGCCAAGGGGGAGGTGCAGAGGATCGAGGTGGTGCCGGAGAGTGACATCGTAGAGATCTACCTGCACCCAGGAGGAACTCCCCATGGACAAGTTGTGAGTGACTTTTGTACACAAATTTGCTCTTCTCTGATTCTTTCTTTCTTGTATTTGAAGTTCAGGGGACTTCTGTTACTCATATCAACCTGGAAATTAGGACTTTTAGTTCAAACTGTAAAAATAATCAACAATGGTCTGGGAAAAAAATATTTTGTATGTATAAAAAGCTGGAAAATTCAATAGTTTTTTCAGTCAGATATAGGAGAACATGTCCAGGAGATTGTAAACTCTTATTACTGGATCTTCTTTCGAAAGTTTTCTCCTATTTGGATTTTAGTTTTGAGTGTTCTGTCAAACTCCATCAGCCTTCCTTCCTAAACCTTCCAAAATGGAAACAAAGCAAAGTTTGATCCTGTGTTTACATCCAGGAGTTACCACTAAGAATTGTTAAAAACTGGCTTGAGACATTAAAATACTGAAATGGAATCACGGAATCACAGAATGGTTTGGGTCGGAAAGGACGTTAAAGATCATCCAGTTCCACCCCCTGCCATGGTCAGGGAACCAGAACAGGGAACTGGTTTTGGATACATCTTATTTCCTTTGCACCTCCTTGTTTATAAAGAGCTGAGGCTTAGCTCCTGACTTTTATGCTTTCATAAGGTGCTGGAAAGACCAGAGGGTTCCTAAATTCGTTTGGAGTCCTCTGCTCATGAGTTCATAGGTGCAGGATCAAAGGGTGTAGCATAAAGATAATTTTTCCCTGACCTGTCAGTGCTGTGCACCTCTGCTCCTTGCTTATGTATTTATACCTAATAAAAAGTACTGACCTGCTGCTCTGGCCTGCCTGTCCCCAGAACGTGACCCTGCTGTACACCATGCGTGTGGCAAACATCGACAAATTCGAGGAGAAGCTGAGAGCTGTGGAGGATGAGCTGAATATTGATGAGAGAGAGAGAATCCCCATTTCCTACAAACACCCTGGCTTTTATGGAAAGTATGACATGAATTTGTCCTTACTGTTGATCCTGTGTTGGTGACAACATCCCTCGCTTGGAGGGGAAAGTCACTTTCAGCTTAATGTCGTGTAAATATAGAGCAAAAATGTGGGCTTGGATTTGGAGCATTTAATGAATATTTCTGAAAGATAAGGTGCTCTAGATGTACCTTAGTGTTTCCAAAATGAGGGTCCCAGGAAGGTGTCTGGATTTGCAGGATGCAGCAGACATATTTTGGGTTAGAGTCACCAAGGATTCTTGCCCAGCTGAGCACTTTTTGTCCTTATAATCAATTATTCAAGTACAGAGTGTGATTAAAAAATCCTGACACAAGTGATGTTACATCCTGGTCTGTGCAGAAGGCTAGGGGTGCACTGAAATGCTTCCAGGGAGGCCTGTGGTGGTTCAGACTGTAAAATTAAACAGTTCTGGCCTGTTTGTCCCAGAGCTGCAGGTCTGAGCACAGCCTACTCTGGTGCCACGTGCTGGGTGGAGCAGCTTTGGTGCCAGCACACCAAACCTCAGTGAGAGGAGCTCTTCTGCTAAACTTACAGCCCTTCCTGCTGCCCAAACCAAGAGCATTTGCTTTCAAAAAAATGCTCAGTACTTTTAATTCTGAAATAAACTGTTAAGAGCAAGAAGAGTGAATAGCAGATCTCACCTGCTGAAGTGGCCTGGTCACCTGCTTCTGCAGCAGGCAGAGTGTGTCACATGCTGTTAGTAGCTCAGAGGATTTGGACATGGCGATTTTCCCTCTGGAGATGGCCAGTGTATGTAATTCCTCCTCCCAGGCATCTTGCCAAAGTATGAAGCAATGTCATGTTTGTGTGTGAGTGGATACCTGGGCTGGATTTTGTCTGGTACTTGTCCTCTGATCAACATTTGCACATTTTTAATATATAGTTTATATGACAATAAGCTTTTTTAATTGATCGTGCAGTACAAGCCCTTTAGTTCAAACTGAGAACTTGCTGATTTTTTCAGACTTGTGTGTAGCAGGAAGAGAGGACTGTACAGACAATCAGCCACCAACACAAGCTGTTTCCCTGCCCCTCAAAAGAGATTTAAAAAAAAATTTTTAAGGGTTGTGATGAGGTGTGAAGTCTCTCAGGAGACCTGATGAATGTCTGGAGAATTCAGAGTCAGTCTGGAGTTTGAATGTGTGAGGTGCAGAGCCCTTGGACTCAGCTCACTCTGCAGTGTGGGTGCTCAGGGTGTTTCAGAATTAATCCTGTTTGCAGAGCAGACAAACTGAAGGTGACTTTCAGGTTTCAGTGTTACCTTTGGATTTCTCACTGAGCAGAAACAAATGCAGCTGGGTATAGAGCTCCTTCTGGTCCCTTGCTTCAGTAAATCGTTCCTCTGTGAGAGGCGGCACACGCGCTCCTGGTGTAAAGATAAGGCACAGAAGTCTGGAGAGGGTGGATGATTTCACAGGCATGTGGAGCAGAACAGGGGCCCACCAGTTTCAACCTGTCATCTGACATGGGATCATTTTTCATGCTCTTGGGGCATCCTTTGTTTAGAGCTTAAAAAATATTTATCCTCAACATGTTTGTC
This sequence comes from Corapipo altera, assembly GCF_003945725.1. Classification (NCBI taxonomy): domain Eukaryota; kingdom Metazoa; phylum Chordata; class Aves; order Passeriformes; family Pipridae; genus Corapipo; species Corapipo altera. The sequence continues at coordinate 4,359,158 of NW_020884894.1, read as the reverse complement.
CTGTAACTGTGTTAGACTGGAGTGTCATCTCTGCTCCTCATCTCCCTCCTAATGTCATGGGTATTCCAAAGGATCCGGAAAATTGACAGTGTTGGTTCTGGAGCAATTCTTTGTGCCGTAAAGGACTCCCGAGAGATTCGACCAGGGAGGACAGGGCAGGCTCTTAATGGGAGACCAAGCCTGGAATTTCTGCCAGTGTGGGATTAAGTGAGTTGGGATCTCCCTAGTGTTACCAGACACAGGTCTTCTGCAGCGAGCTCCCTTTGGATGCACTGCCAGCCCCACTGGATTCTGCTCTGGGTGTGACCTGACTGCCTGAAGGTCCTGTTTGTTTTAGAAGTAGAAATGCCTCTGAAGGGGATGGTGAGGTTGAATTCCTTCCACAGCTGTAGGCAGTGTTTGCCAGTGTCCTCTGCTTAACTTGTCAGGTTATGTAATAGTTGGGGTTTGGGGTTTTGTGTATCTGTATAAAAGCCTGTAAAAGTTCCATTTTCTTAGTTGTGTCTGCTCGTAGCCTAAATGCCAGGACCTTTAAACACTGAAAATAGCCATGTTAGGGAACATTGACCAGGTTGTGTCTGAATACTTCAGTTTGTACCTGTCTTTGTCCTTCTAGTGATGTCCTTTCCCTGATAGTGACATTGGTGGCCGTGTCCATGCTGTGGAGCATCTTCCGCCTCTTCAGGGTGGCGAGTCGGGCCGGAGGGTTCAACGCCTTCGTGAGTAGCCTGGATTTTGAGGATGTTTTGCAGCCTGTGGGTAGTCCTGGCTTCTGCTGGGCTACCTCCTCCCCTTTTTCCCAGCAAAGTCAGTGCAGGATAAGGGTGAACTGGTGCCCAAGACTCTCCAGTCTTGCCACATCTTGCATCCTGTGCTGATCATCTCCCTGGCTGGTACTTTAACTGGCCTTAGCTGAGATCTGTTCCCTTCCCAAAGGCAGGAAGGGCTGAGCTCAGGGAATTTCAGTCCAGTTTGCTGTTTTCAAAGCTTGCTAATGAGCTGCAGCTGCAGATGGTGTTTTTCACTGGGCCCTGCCAACATGCCTCCCATACAGCCAGAAGTAGGAATTGCTGCTTTCTGCAAAATGAGTTCTCAATTTATAAAATATGTTCAGATTCTGGAGTTCATTATGTGTTGGCCTGTTCCGCTCCTGCCGCATGTCTCGCTTGCAACATCAGGCAAACCTCCTCCTCCCCTCTCCCACTCTGGCCTGGATCAGCTGATGAAAGTGCAGGAGTCAGCCTGGGGTGCTCTGCCACTGACCACAGGGACTGGGGATGAAAACACAGTGAATTCAACCCCTTGTTGGATTTCCCACTCAGTCTCCTCCGCAATTCTCTTTGGCTTTTAAATCCTCTTTGAACAAAAGGATGCAGCTGCTCTCAGAAAGAGTATTTCAAAGAAGTGTTGAGTAATGAGGCCTTGAGGACTGGTTTGTGTCCTTGTCTAAGTGGGGACAGCCAGGCCCCAAGTTTAACTCTTTGGGCATTTCAGAGGCCTCAGAAGCTGTAAACTTTCTTGTGAAAGAAAAAGCCTGTTTTGGGTAGAACATGCTGAGCAGTTACGAGTAGGATGTTTAACTGAATTCTTGGTTTGACTCTCACTGTGGCTTCACATGCACCAGGGGACGGAAACGTGGTGGCTGTTCAGTTTGAGAACCTCTAATTCTGGCCTGGGGTTTGTTCAGCAGAAACCAGCAGCAGCATCAGAGAGCAGTGCAAAATGTCTGTTTCTATGCATTTGTAAGAAATTATTAGTAATTATTTACCACTGACAGTTATTTACCATCAACACATATTCCTGAAAGCTCTATCTGTCCCATGTGGTATTAAGAGCATTTAGAAATCAGGGAGAAGATCCTGAGTAAGGTCTGGATGCATGCTTTTAAGAAGTATCCCTGCCTGGTCTACATGGAGTTTGAGTTGGATTGTGTTGGGACTGTTACTGCGGATTTATTCTGTCACTTCCCAACGTGGATAAATGAAGTTTGAGTCAGCAATCCATCTGGGAAGTGTCTTCAGAGCAGAACTAGTGAAACACCAGTGCTTTGGTGGGCACTTCAGTGGTGTTTTGGAGGGACAGCTCATACCTGGGCTGTGCTGGGCTGGCTATCTCTCAAAATATAGCAAACAGCCTTTTTGCAGACTGTTGTCCAAGTTTTTTCAGTCCTTGTGCTGCCTTCCACAGAACCAGCTGAAGATGGCTCGTTTCACCATTGTGGATGGGAAATCTGGAAAAGGGATTGGCTTCAAGGATGTAGCAGGAATGCATGAGGCAAAAATGGAAGTCAAGGAATTTGTGGACTATTTAAAGGTATATAAAAGTAGAACAAAATAAGTGTATTCTGGGATAAGTGGCTGATCTGGGGAGGAGGAGGTGTTCTGCTCTTCATTCTTCGTGATTCTGGGCAGCCTCTCATGAAATAAGCTCTGTATTTCCAGTTCCCATGCAGATGGAGCTGCTGCCATTGGCAACTCAGAGCTGCCCAGGCTGAAAACAGTCTCAGGAAGCTCTGGGAGGCCACACTGTGGTGCAGGTGCAGTGGGAGCTGTGGGTCTGACCCGCTGTTTTTTCTTTCCAGAATCCTGATCGCTACCTCCAGCTCGGGGCCAAGGTGCCCAAGGGCGCCCTGTTACTGGGCCCGCCGGGCTGTGGGAAGACACTGCTGGCCAAGGCTGTGGCTACGGAAGCCCAGGTGCCGTTTTTGGCCATGGCAGGCTCCGAGTTTGTGGAGGTGATTGGAGGTAAGGCCCTCTGAGGATCGAGGGGAGCTCACTTGCTCCGTTGTGCAGTCGGAGCTCGCCGGCCTTGCTGACAGGTTTAGGTACAAGGTTTCTCTGTCCCTGCCCTGCCCTGCAGGTCTGGGGGCCGCGCGGGTGCGGAGCCTGTTCCGGGAGGCGCAGGCTCGTGCCCCCTGCATCGTCTACATCGACGAGATTGACGCCGTGGGCAAGAAGCGTTCCACCAACGTGTCTGGCTTTGCCAATGCTGAGGAGGAGCAGACCTTAAACCAGCTGCTGGTGGAAATGGATGGTCAGTGTTTCTCCCTGCCCCTGTCTCCTCAGAGATCCAAGCTATGGCCTGTTTAGCTTTATCCTGCTTGTACGTGCTTGGCCTCTCCAGCAAGTGTTCTCTTGCTGAAGTCTGAACCAGTGTGAGCCCATGTACCCCATCACTAGTCTCTGGTTCTGAAGGCACTGGAGTATATCCTCTCCAGCTGTCCCTTTGGTAGACAGGACTGCTCTGGAGCTGGGGGTGCCTGAGAAAGTGACTGGGCTCAGGACAGATCATGGAACCCCAGAATGGTTTGGGTGGGAAGGGATCATAAAGCTCATCTCATTCCACCCCCTGCCATAGGCCAGGACACCTTCCACTAGACCAGGTTGCTCCAAGTCCCATCCAACCTGGCCTTGAACACTTCCAGGGATGAGGAGTACACAACCTCAGCCTCTGGGCAACAGATCTTGAAGTGTGTGCTGTGATCGTGTTGTGGAGAAAACCCCATTGAAATCTAGACATTTACACAGGCTTTTAAGGGTTTGGGGCTAAATCTAGTAAATTTCAAAACCCTGGAGTTTAGGTCCAGTTGGCCATTAATGTCATTGGATATTTGCTATGTTCTGTCTGAGACAGTTTAAAACCTGTCAGGGTTTAGAGTTCAGTTGTCCCAGAGGGACATAGGTGATGGAATATATCCATTCTCCTGTCCTTTGCCATATGTTTATGTTATCTGCCTGACCACAGGCTCCTTAAACTGAGAAAGAGAAGCTTTGCAAACAAGTCCTGGTTGATGCCACACTCGTGTAGTTTCTGGCTGTTCTGCATCCGGGATTGGCCCTTTGCTGAAACACTTTTACACAAAGAATGATCTTTTGGCTCTGCTTAGTTCTGACTCTGAGCCTGCAGCACTGACCAACTGCAGTGTTTCTGTTGCTAAATCTTATTATTGCAGACCAGGGTAAGGAATAACCCACCACCTGCATGTCCATCAGGGAGTGTTTGTTTCACTGGATCTGTGACTCATAACTTGACTGTCACATTGTCTCATCACACTCTTCATGTGAAAAATTAAAAGCAGTTGTGCTTCAGAAGCATCCTCAGACCCGAGTTACAACTGCTGGCTCTGTACTGAGTGTTTGCAGTGAAGTAGATGGTCTGGACAGCAAAGGCCAGTGGTGACACAGAACAGCAATCCTGGCTTGGGTGGGTCTTTCTCCCCTGACAGTTGTAGGATGAGCTGGCACCTGAATTAAAGGAAGCCTGCATGTCTGTTCAGGAATATGCAGTCAGTGCATTCCACATCTCTGTCCTAAAAATGAAAATGTCTGATTTCCATCAGTCTGTAAAAATTAGGTGTGGTTTCTGGAGTGTTTTCTTGGTGAGTCTCAATGCAGAAACGAGGGTACAGCTCCACTGGAAATTGAGTTTAGAAGGTAAATATTATCCTCAATGTGTGCTTTGTAGTCCCTTGTTTGCTCTGTGCTGCCTGGTTTATTTTTAAATTTATATTATCTCATTCTTTATTCGTGTCTCACACAGATCATGTACTGAGTCTCTCATTTTGCTCACTGCTTTATCAAACACACCCTGAAAAACCAGCCCAAGGAGTTGACACTGTCAAACAGGAGACAGCTGGCAAGGATGTCAGCCTGGTAGTGGGAACATGGGATCAGCAGGGATCCTGGCACGTGGCACTGAAGTGTTACCTAATGGAGCATGTCACCTAAAGCAACACTGAAGTGCCACATGCACCATGGCAAAACAGTTCTCAGGTTTATAGTGAATAAGGTTTTTAGGAAGGGAACAGTTCTGTCCCAGCACAGGTGGGAGGAGTGGTGAGTGTTTGCAAGGAAGCCTTGAGATGGAACATTTGAGAGCCTTGGTTTAGCTGTGTTGAGCTTAAATTGAGGGTTGAAGGCAAAGAAACACCATAGACCCGAGTTGGGTGTTAACTGGAGAAAAAAATCATGCACAAAAGCAGATTTGTGAGTCACCAGTAATTGCTGTATTTGTGTGATTGAATGAGATTCCTCAGAGGGAAGGAAGAGAGAGAAGAGGAGGGTCAGGGCTGTATGGAACCTTCTGTAAGGAGTGAGTGTGCAGGTTGGAACTGGGTCATGCTGGTGTGCAGATTTCGGAGTAACCATAGTACTCTTCCTTCATCGGCCTGGGTTTTCTTCCCTCTGTCTTACTCTGTGTTTGGGAAGCACTGGGAGTCTGGTGGGAGAAGGGGAGGCACTGGAGGGAGCCTCTCTACAAAAGCTGTTTGTAGGAGCAGAGTGACGCATGAGCTCCGGGCTCTGTCAGAGCAGGTGCCTGGTTTGAATAGTGAATCTCCCTCACAAATCGCAGACAAGCGGAAGAGGGATGTGACCCAAATCTCTGCTCTGTTCTGGATGCTTTGAGAGGAGCTTTGCCAGTCCTGGGCTGAGCTGGGGGGTGTGAATGAGATGCAGGACAGTTTTTGGTAGCAACTCTTCACCTGGAGCCCTCAAACAAGACCTGTCCCAAGCTGTGCCATATGCAGCCCTCAGGCTTCCCTTGGGAAGGGGCCCCTCCTGCTGCTCCCAGGTGATGTCCAAAGACTTTTGGACAAATGGCTGGAGGGTGACACAGTGCGACACTGCAGGTGAGGGGCCCAGCAAACAGTGTGCTGGTCACTGTGGAGCACAGCACTTGGCAGCTCAAGTGGACCCTTTTCCCTTTCCCTTCTGAAATGGTTCATTTGTGACCCTGACAGGAACTCTCTCTTCAGGCTGTGTTTTCAGAGCTGTTCCTCACTTTTTGATATGATGAGGTGTTGTTTTTGTAGCCTGTTCCTTTGGCTGATCTTTGCCTGTGATGTTCCAGGTGATGTTGCATAGGGAACAGTGACATGAATTGGAGGCTGTGGCTGTGGATTTCTTGGAGCAGTGTTTCTCACTGCTGGGATACAGGCTTGGGAACAAGTGGGGCAGAAGCTGATGTGAGGAGGACGCTCACAGTGCTTCTGGTTTTTAATTTGCTCTAATAGTCAGGCCTATTTTAAGAGAGTCTCCCCAGCTGCGAGGCAGATAATGCACTGTGCCATCTAATCCTGCTGTGGAATAAAGCCTGCCATTCCTAGATTGCCCGTCAGGCTCTGCTTGTTTATCCCACTCTAGAGTGCAGTGAGATACACATCTCAGGGATGCTTGGCTTCATCCTCTCCAGCAGCTTGTTTAGGCAGGAACCTGCAGAGAGGGAGCACTGGGTCTGCTGCAGCACAGGCTGGCACAGCCAGTCCCCTGCCTCACCTGGAACCTGGGTCTGAGCTCTCGCACGCTGACACATTTGGCAGCTCTTCTGGTGGAGCTGAGAGCTGAAAGCAGCCCAGCTTACGTGCACAGAGCTGCCTCTCCACAGTGTGGGACTTGGCAGGGAGGGAAGCACATGGGACTGTCATGTCCTTTCCCTGGGAAGGCTGCTTGTGCCAGGGCTGGGGAATGTGCTGGAAGCAGGTGACTCATGCCCAGGGGCCTGCAGGCACCTGGTGGAATGTAATAAATAACAGTGTGGGGCAGTGATTCAACATGAGCTCTGGCTCCCCACCCAGCAGCACAATGCCTGCCCCTCTGCCCTCTTCCAGCTGCCAGTGCTCTGCCTTCCCAGGAAGCCCTGTCTGCCTTGGATGCCTCCACTGAGGCTGCTCTCAGGCAGCCTGTAAATCCTGATGCTCCCTTGTTTAAGGCCTGGAGTCAAAACTTGCTCTGACTGTGGCTTGACCAAATTCTGTGCTGATAATCACTGCAGAGCTCTTAGGTTGTGGTTTGTCTCTGTGGTGCAGGTTCTGCAGGGCTGGCCTGTGCAGTGCCCTGCATTGTGCCTGGGTGCCTGCAGAGGGTAAGAGATGAGTGGACTGGCAAAGATCATCTTGTGCTGTAACATCTTGTGCTCCTTGTTGAAGGCAAAGCCATGTTTTCTCTGCATTAACCTGAGCGAGTAAAGGTCCCTCCCCTGGTGATCCTGGTGGCCTGTCTGTGACTGAAGACTGAAAGTAAATAAAAACTGTAAGGGTTTTCCATGGGAAGGAAAAGCTGTTTCAGCTAGGATATGCTGCTTGTACAGCCTGGAGCAAAAGGAGCAGGAAGTGACTTAACCTGTGGGTGAGAAGGCATCTGTGGACTTGTCAGGATAGAGAGATTCTGTTCTGTGTTCTAGTTGGGGCAGTTCCCAAATGTGACAAAAAGGGAAGGGAAATAGAACTTCTAAGCCAGGGTTCAGTAAGTAAATTAAAAGGGGATTTCAGAGTATCCCTGATGGCCAGAGACTGTCCTGGGTGATCTGGGTGGTTCCTTCCTGTCTTTGCTCTGAGTTGAAGGGGACATTCTTGGCCCCAGCTGCCCCAAAGGCTGCTCTGAACACCTGTGCTAAAGCTGTGCAAACTCTGCCTCTGGCCTGCCTAGCCCACTGTGTGCCTGCAGTGCAGTCTGAAGTGGGAAAAACCTTCCCCTCTATTTTTCCTTGGCTTTGGCAGGGATGGGGACCACAGATCACGTCATAGTGCTGGCTTCCACCAACCGCGCCGACGTCCTGGACAATGCTCTGATGAGACCTGGGAGGCTGGACAGGCACATCTTCATTGACCTCCCAACACTCCAGGTATGTTCCACCAGCTGCCCTGTCCTTCCCCAAACCCTGATGACTGAGGTGTCCCAGTCCTTGCTGGTGACTCACAGGCCTGGCAAAGGCTGAGCTTGGAGGAAATGGAGATGTTGAGCTTCTCTTTGCCTTTATTCTTGTTTCTGTGCTTTAAGTCAAGGGTTTGTCATGCTAATGCAGTTGCCTGTTTCTCTGAAGTGACAGTTCACTGGTTTGGAGCATCTCTGCTCTGGTAGAGCTTGGCTTTGAATTCTTCTGTGATGTTCCCTTTGCCATGCAGATGCTGAACTGTGTTTGTGTCTTCTCTCCAGGAAATTGTGAAGCACCTAATTGGCAATTGGCTGTTGTGAGAGTTTAAATTGTCATGTGCCTTGAGCACCATTTGTTCTGTAGGTTTATGGTCCTCCCTATCCTTGTAAGGCTCCTCATTTTCCTTTAGTCAGCCTGTTAAGTGACTTTCTCCTTCTGAATGCTTTTTAAATCCATTTACTAGGAGTTTTCCATGTCTGCTGTGTTGACATTTGTAGCAGAGTTCTGGGAATGGACTCAGCTGCAGTGAGGATCTGTGTGCTCTGCCAGCACAGGCTCTTCCTCTCCCATCTGTGCTTCACTGTCCTCTGCAGAGCTTTCAGTGAAAATACCTTAAATGCCTGATAGAGTCTGGCCCCCGGAAGCCTGAACTGTGCAGCTGCCCTGAAGGAGGAAGGGGAAAAACCCTGGCAACTGAGCCCATTGTTTGAGTCAGGATCTCCTGGACCAGCTGAATGAGTCACTTGGTGGCTGCTCGCCAGGCATCTCACCCCCACCTCCGTCTGGGAAATGGGTGCAGGCTGAGGAGCTGTGCATGGGGTGTGCAGTTTGTGGTTTGTACAGGAGCAGGTCGAGGCAGTCAGAGTTCCTTCCTGCAAGAGCTTTTATGGTGAGGGAAAAGTTGAGACAGATCAGAGTGAAAGTGTAGACGGGAGAGCGGCCCTGAGAGAGAAAGCAGTGACTCAGGCACAGCCTCCTGCATCTGCTGAGAATTTGAGAGCTGGGTGTTTATCAGGGCTTCTGGTGCACTGGAAGCTGCACAGACAGCCCTGCCCTCTGCTGGCACTGTTGCTGTCCCCTTGCCAGAGCCCTGCTCCCTGCCGTGGGCAGCGTGTGTGAAGTTGCTGTGCTGTGGCCCCCTGGCTGGGCTCAGAGATTGTGTGTTCTTTACAGGAGAGGAAGGAGATCTTTGAGCATCACCTGAAGGGCCTCAAGCTGATCCAGGACGGCAGTTTCTACTCACAGCACCTGGCTGAGCTCACCCCAGGTTTCAGCGGTACGACCTGACCTCAGGAGTGCAGCTCCTGCTCCAGCTCTGCGGCTCAGGCTGCAGCTCCTGCAGGGTGTGGGTTTAACAGGGTGTTTTGGGCAAAAAGGGCTTTTTTCTCCATTTCTGTGGAACTACTGGGAACCTGACTAGCTCCCTTCTGAGCTCTGATGAGCAGTTGTTCATGACTGTTTTCAGTCTTCTGAAATTTCTTGGACTAGCAGGGGCGTGGGGTGTAGGGAAAATGTGCTTTTATAATGCCCAGGTTTCTAATTCATAAGGGGAGGGTGCTCATGCTCCAGTCCAAGCTGTTGTTGAGGATGAGGTGTTGCACTTCAGGGTGTTAAGTTAATGGAACTGTAGAATATGCTGAGTTGGAAGGGACCCATCAGGACCATTGAGTCCAACTCCTGACCGTTCACAGGACACCCCAAAATCCCACCCGGTCCCTGAGAGCATTGTCCAAACACTCCTTGAACTCAGGCTTGGGGCTGTGACCACTACCCTGGGGAACTTTTTCCATGCCTCCTGACCACCCTTTGGGTGAAAACCTTTTCCTGATATCCAGCCTTACCCTCCCCTGACTTGGCTTCATGCTTTTTAAATTGATTTATGGTACCAGGAAAGCAATGGGAGGAATGAGTAGGAATTATTTTGCTGGTCAGAGTAGAAATTGAACAGCTCTGCCTGGCTCCTGCCTCAAGCCTGCTTCCAGGGTGTGTCCCTGGGAGCTTGAAACAGTGCTGAGCAAGAGGCTCCAGAGTTCCTGTTTATGTGGAGTTCCTGGAATATCCTTCCTGGGTTTTCCCTCTCATAGGCCCCAGCACTCTGTCTCTCTGTGACTTCTCTGAGCAGCCCCCCACCACCAAACCCACCCACACAAACTCGGAACAGATGTTCCTTCTCTTGGCTCCAAGGCTGAGCAGAGCAGCAGCCTGTGCCAGCCCACTGCCCACACCATCCCTGTCCCTGGGAGCCAGCCTTGGCCTCAGCCTGCTCCTGGATTGCTGAGCTCTGTGTGGTATCAGCATTCCTTGCCAAGGCAGTTGTATTGTTCAAATCCAACATAAACACCATGGACTAGGCTCTCTGTTCCCAAGGAACAAAAAGCACAGGCTGTTTGGCTTCCTTAGGTCTTTCTCCAGATTTGTTCTTGCCCATTCTGTCCTCTGAATTCTCTGTCACACACAAATCCAGTGTAATTCCTGTAAACTCATGTCTGCAGGAGCTGACATAGCGAATATCTGTAACGAAGCTGCTCTTCACGCTGCCAGGGAAGGGCACAAATCCATCGACACCTCCAACTTTGAGTATGCTGTGGAGAGAGTCATTGCAGGTGAGAGATCCACCCCTTTCCTAGAATCATGGAATGGTTTGGGTGGGAAGGGACCTTAGAGATCATTTCGTTCCACTCCCTGCCATGAGCAGGTTGCTCTAGCCCAGGTTGCTCGAAGCCCCATCCAACCTGGCCTTGGACACCTCCAGGGATGGGGCAGCCACAGCTTCTCTGGGCAGCCTGTGCCAGTGCAGCAGCATTTCTGTTGTTGCCTCTGGAGTCTGTTCCACTTGAGAGAAGGCTCAGGTGAGGGGGTTACATTCCAGATGGGTCCTAACTGTGGTCTGGCCTGAAACTCTTCAATGCCAGTCACAGAAAGTTCTCTGAAGAAGACCCCAAATGGATCCATCTTCCTGATTCTGTGGGAGCCTCAACCCATAGCTTAGGGAAAATGGCCAGTGACAAAATAATAAAGAGGGGAATTCAAGTCTGTGTGGCTTTTTCATTTTAAAAGCTTGGGGATTTTTGTGGGTAATTTTTTTAAAAAGAATAAAAGTGGCAGTATGTCTGAGCTTCTCTTGCTTTTCTGGACACCTGCTACATAAACATGAATAGCAAATAGGCTTTGCATCCTCAACAGCAAGAAATTAGAGATTTTTCTTTCTGGCCTCCAAGCCCAGGCTTTGATGAATTGGCAGAATAAACGGCAAGACAGTGGAGCACTGTTCTCCCTCTGAGAACATCCTGTGGCCTTTCTCTGCCACTTGTGCCATTGCCAGGAGAGGAACCTCTGGAGATTTCCCTGTAGCAGTGTATTGTAAGGAAGGGAAAAGAGTTCCCACAACTCTTGACTTCACCTGAGGGATTTGAATGTGGTGGGTTTCGGGCTGAACTGCCCTGGAGCCAGGCTGTGGTTTTCATAAGCAGACACTGAACTGCTTCCAGGCTGCAGTGTCATTCCTGGGGCAGCTGGGCACACAGACTGCCATTCTGTGCTTTTCTAGTGGAGCATGTGGAACAGGATATTTGTGCTGGGTCATTTATTTCCTGATCCTGGAATTGAGGCCTGAGCGTTTGCTTTATCAGAAAATGCCTGAAGAGTTCCTAGTTTTTTGAGAAATTCCTGAAAGTTTCACCTGTCTCTGAAAAACAAAACCCTTGGAGTGCTTTGGGTAAAAACAGGAATCCCAGCCTGTACTCAGCAGCTCCCAGGAGTGGACAGTGAGACAACTGGAGTTGTAACACAGAAATTCTCATCAAGCCACAGCGAAGGTCATAGAATCACAGAATGGTTTGGGTTGGAAGGGACCTTAAAGCTCGTTTCATTCCACCCCCTGCCATGAGCAGGGATACCTTTGACTAGACCAGACTGCTCCAAGCCCTGTCCAACCTGGTCCTGAACACTTCCAGGGATGGGGCAGCCACAGCTTCTCTGGGCAACCTGTACCAGGGCCTTACCACTCATTTTTCCCTAATATCCCATCTAAAACTCCTCTCATTGAGTTGGAAACCATTCCCCCTTGTCCTGACACCACTTTCTCTTGTAAAGATGTGCTTTACTTTCCCATCTGCAGGAGTGAAAGCATCAGACCTGTAGGGATTCACTTGGCTTTTCTTTCTGAATTCCAGCCTTGCCTTAGTTTCCCACACTTGGAAGATAAAGCAAAAAGCAAGGAAGGCTAGAGGGGATGGCAGCAGAAGGAATCCCTGGGATTCGTGTGGTGGGGCATTGCAGGACATGGGCTTTGGCAGTTTCGAGCTGCCTGGCCTCACTCAGGCTCTGGGGTGTGTAAGAGGCCACAGAGTCTTTTTGTTGCTTAATCAGATTCTCTCATATTACCAGGACTGGCTATTTTTTGTAGACTGAGTCTAAAAGACCCCAGACAACCCCCCAGGCTCCTCTATTAAGTGTACCCTTGCCATGTTGTAGGAATGCTGCTGGGTTTCACAATCTAGAGGGCATTTCAGTTCCTATAAAAGCTTTTCTTGAAAGAAAGAAAGAAGATATTACTGTGCTTTCCATTAGGAGCTTCTGGTTTTAATAACAGTGGAGTGGAATCAAAAGGGAACTTTGTAAGTCCAGAGGCCCTGTCAGCCTTAAAGCTTTGTGTTGCTGTAAGGGAGGAGCAAGAACTTCTCTCTGTGGTAGTTCCCATTGTGTTTTTAGTTTGGGAACAGAAAGCAGTTAGTCAGGTCTCCTGGGAGTGAGGGAAGGAACCTGAGGAGCACACAGAGGCTTTTAGGGCTTGGCATTAGAGGATGGAGCCTATTTTCTTGGAGAGGTTTGTGTAAGGCCAGTAGAGATGCACCAGCATTGCTTTCTGGGTGCTTTGTCTCATAAATGTGATAAGTACAGGCTTTCAGGGAACTTTCCTTACTGGAGATTACTTTATGTAGGAAAAGCAATAATCTTTGTAGGCACACTGTGTGCTGTTGTCTCTCCCAGTCCCTCCCTCAGTGGGCTGACGTGGGAATGCTTCCAGAATTTTTTAAGTGTGTGTGTGTGTATGTATATATATATAAATTTAGAGAGAGTAAAGATGCATCTTTGTGTGGAAAGAGCCATACAGGGCCATGCTCACACACTGCTAAAGGCAGGGTAGGGACTGACTGCTGCAAATCAAGGCAGTAGCAATTAATCTGCTGTTCCATTGTGCCTTGCAGGGCACAGCAGCTTCCAGGGTCCCTGAGCAGTAATTTTACAAGATCTGCCACAGTAATTTTGCTGTTTCCTTGTTTAATAAAGCCATTGACTTTGTTTAAAAATTCATGTTAATAGAATGCTGTTTTCCAAGACATGAAGCAAGCTTTGTACAATACTGCTCCTGACTGCTTGCCCTCCCCTCTGCTGCTCCGGGCTCTGTGTGGGGACACTGGCCTGGAAGTCCTAGGATCTTTCTGCATCCAGCATTCTGAACTGTATGTTCTATACAGTGCCTGACACACTGTGTGTTCTGTACTTATTTTTCCTTCGTGCCAGAAGTTCTACTTCCATTCACCTTTCTTTTTTTAATCCTTTTTGGACTTGCTCTGCCAACTTGGAAAATAGACACTTTCAAAAATCACCTTTCTGAAGGAAGGATTAAGTGTGAGATATGGCTTCATTTGCTAGTTCTCAGGAGCCTGGGAATAAGCTCATACAGAGCATGCCATGTGTAATCAGAGACATTTCCAGGCTCTGGGGAAGGATTTCTGTATCTACTCTTGGTCTTTTGCTGATTTGAACACTCTTAATGCACAATTTTCTAAACTGGGACTTCATATATATAATGCAACATTTCTCTTATATTCTGCCTAAGGGACTGAAGACAGCAAAATCAGTGTGAGACTCATTCTGGGTTTTGTTATTGGGGTTTTTTTGTGTTGTTTTGGGTTTTTTCCAAGAAAAAGAGTAAGCTGCCTTGTTGCAGATCTGTCCTTGGGAACAGGACCGAGCTTCGCGTTCTTGAGCTGTGATCGAATCAAATGTCAAATCATTTATCTAATGATTAAATCTGTTGTAAGGAGGAGAAGGGGGAAAATTTCTGCCAGTGTTTTCAAGCAGTTCCAAGCATGGATTGCTTTCCACTTCCAAGCTTGTAATTAAAGGGGGTTTGCTTCCCCTCCCTCGCCAAGTTCAGCACAAATTGTTCAGCTACAGGCTGTGTGAGCTTGTGCACTGAGCTGGACCAGGTTATGCCCTGCTGGTTACACCTGTTTCTGATACCTTATCAAATCCTGGTCTGTGTCCTACAGGCACTGCCAAAAGAAGTAAGATCTTGTCACCAGAAGAGAGGAAGGTTGTAGCATTCCATGAATCCGGTCACGCGCTGGTTGGGTGGCTGCTGGAGCACACCGAGGCTGTCATGAAGGTACTTCCACTGCCAGGAGGGGTGTGATGAACTGGTCACTGGGACAGAAGGGAGCCCTGAGGGCTTCCACTGCCCCAGATTACTTTGTGGTACTTGTGTTTAATTCTACTGTGTTACCCCAACAGTGATACTGCAGCAAAATAGATGGCAAATAGAGAATCACAGAATTAATTAATCCAGCACTGCCAAGCCCACCATTAAACCAGGAGAGCTTCAGGTTGCATATTAGGAATAATTTCTTCACTGGAAGGGTGGTTAAGCATTGGAACAGGCTCCCCAGGGAAGTGTTGGAGTCACCATCCCTGGAAGTGTTCAAAAACAGTTGGGCATGGCACTTCACACAGTGGTTGTGGGCTGGTAAAGGTTGGAATTGAGGATCTTGGAGGGCTTTTCCAACCTTAATGATTCTGTGATTCTGTAAACCATGTCCCTAGATTTTGCTGTAGAGAATCCAGTATTAGGCTCCACTGATGATAGTGCTGGTGCAAAGCTGATTAACCAGCTATAGGAGAAGCTTTGCAGTTAAAAATTAGAAGCAACTGTCTCCTGGTGCTGCTGCTCAGTCATGCACTTCCAGGCTGCTCCATATGTGATCCCTCACCCAGCACATTTCAGCCAGCAAAGCTCCCATTGCAGGAATTGCTCTGGTTCCGCTGGGGAGCTGTGTTTTTCAGACTGGGAGGTTCTCTGCCTGAAGCCCTTCTCTGCAGGGAAAGGCCTCTTTGGCACCCCAGGGTGTGATCCATGCACATCTCCTCCAAAAGCCCGAATGCTGGGATGGGGTTGGGGAGTGGAATGACAAGGGTGACAGTTCCTTGGCTGACTACCAGCAGCGCATTCACTCTGAATGACCCATTGTGTAAGCAGAACTGGTGTTAATTACTCTCGCTTAATGGGTGGGAGAAATGGTTGTTATTTTTCTGAAGACTTTCTTTTTGCAGGTAGTCACAGGGATTCTGGAGCAGAATCAATGAACTCTGGCTTATACGCTCCAAAGCAACTCCTAAATCTCAGGATTTCTCTGGCTTCCTCTTAAGGATAATTTCCTTTGCATTTCTTAAGCAGAAAGTGTGTGCAGGCAGAGCCTTCTGTGCAGGAATCGGGACACACTGTGGTCCTCAGCCATGTCCCTGTAGGCCAGCCTGTCCATAGCTATGGACAAACTTCCCTGGGAGTGTAGGGGCCCTCCCTGTGCTGTTGCAGTGGGGAGCTGTGTTGTTCCATGAGCTGAGGGAGCTGCTCTGTGTCGCAGGTGTCCATAGCCCCTCGGACAAATGCGGCACTGGGGTTCGCGCAGATCCTGCCCAGGGAGCAGTACCTGTTCACCAAGGAGCAGCTGATGGAGAGGATGTGTATGGCACTGGGGGGCAGAGTGGCTGAGGCCATCACCTTTAACAAGGTCACCACAGGTGAGGAACCAGAGCCTGGCAAGGGCAGGTGGAGGTCCAGGGTGCTCTGAGCACAGGACAGAGGTTTCCTGTGCTGGGAAGAAGAAATGCCAAATGGTGTATTTTGGTCCTTGGCAAACGCTGTGTGTGTGTCTGTCCTGCTCAGGAGCACAGGATGACCTGAAGAAGGTGACCAAGATCGCCTACTCCATGGTGAAGCAGTATGGGATGGTGCCCAGCATCGGGCAGCTCTCCTTCCCTGACCTGGAGAGTGCCCCTGGGATTGGCCGACGCCCCTTCAGCCAGGGCCTCCAGCAAATGATGGACCATGTAAGGCCACCCTGGGTTAAATGGTTCTTTTTGTTTCTTGCTTTCTGCAGTTCAGTGAAACAATGCAAGTGACTTACACCCAAACAATTTGCATTCTGCTGTAGTAGTGGATTTCAACAGGTGAGCACTTACTTGATGTGTGGCTGTGTAAGGGCTTTGCCTTGAGGCCTTAGGAACAGGCAGAATCCCACCTGGATGTGAGTTCAGCCCAGTAACTTGTGCTATGCAGTACTTAGATGGCAAGAAAGCTGTGTGTTACAGTCTCAGCTGCACAGTGTAAATGTCTGCAATTCCTACATCAGATCTAACAAAAATGACGATTGGACTGACTGCAAATCAGCCTGTTTTGACAGGAAATTGGGCCTCAATGCTGGGAAAAAAAACATTGTTTTCATTGAAAAATCAAAAAGCTGGAAACAAAAAAGCTCTTGTTTGAGGCACTGTGGTTGTGCTTCCCTGGGATTTGTGCTGAGCTGCACCTTTAGCTCCTGGGCAGCCTTAATCTGCATTTTCCATCAGCTACAACTGCCCTGAAGAGCTGTGCTAGGGCAGCAGTTCACTGCCCCTTATCACCAGCACTCCTTGGGCCTTTTTCCAGTTTATCCATAGTTTTTGTGGATGGGAACCATGTTCTGGCTCAGTTTGCAAATTCCATCCCTCAGAGCTCTCCTTGTTTAGCCACACGTTGTGTTTGTTGCCACCTACACCCCAAATCTCTCTTCTTGTTTCTTCCAGGAAGCCAAAGTCCTAGTGGCTCAGGCTTACAGGCGGACGGAAAAGCTCTTACTGGAGAACAGGGACAAGCTGCAAACAGTGAGTTGGATTGTGTGGGATTTTGTGTGTTGTTTTGGGTTTTTTCTACTGGTGGTTTTTGCTTTGCTGCTTTTTGTGCTCTGTAGCTCAGCTGTTGCAATGTCTCTCTCCTAGAAAGTCTCGTAGTGGGAGTGTTGGGAACAAGTGACTGTTTACTGTGGATCCCCCGGATTCAGAGCAGGCACGGGGAGGAATGTGTGCCTTTCCCAGCACTGAGTAGCTGCCTCCTCACACCAGCTGGTGTTTGCAGGGTAGAGGAGGGGGAGTGCTTCATGCAAGTGATCAAAGCTGGAATTTATGTCCCTCACCTGCACTTCTCTGCTTGCCTCTTGGCAGTGGAATTTCCTGGAGAGCAGACAGTGACTGATTTTGGGGAAGCCAAGCCAGCAATCGGGTGGACACTTTCTGGCTTTGGTGAAGGAATAGGGGACCTGTCACCTTGGCTGATTTGGGGCTGGTTCCTGCTTTCTGGTGACTCCAGGCAGTTTTCACCTCCCTGATACCTGATAAAACCTCCTTGGTGCATCCTCCTTGACACCTGATACACCAAGGAATCCTCATTGCAAAAGTAGAGCTTTGCCTCCTCCGCTTTGTATCCTGATAGTCCCTAACCAGTCTCCTACCCTGGCACATCCCCACCCATGCCAGGAGCTGTGTGCCCATTGGTTTGGGCTGAGCCACACTAGAGTTACAGCACCCTGTGTATCTCCTTAACCTCCCTTCAGAAATCCAGTCCATGACATCCAAAATGACCAGGATCAACTTAGTGTTGCATATTTTGCAAATCAAGCAATTATTTTCCTTAAATCTTCTTTTTAAACAAACGAGAATAACAACAACAACCCCTTCAGCTCCACAGTGTCAGGCCTCTGGTGATACAGAGACAGCTCGGTCCCCAGGCCAGTGCCCTGGCAGCTCTGGAGCAGGGATCCTCAGGGATGTCTCTGCAGGCTCCTCTGTCCTGCTGCTGCCATCTAACAGCAGCCAGATGTTTGCTGGAGGCTCAGCTCAGAAAAACTTTAAAGTGAAGCCAAAGTATCTCCAGAGTCAATGTTTCAGTTGCCAGAGCCTCCTGTCTGGTCAGCAGGATTGAGCAGTTCCATGCTGGACAAGCCACCTGCTGCTCCAGAGGGGTGGTGCTGCTGCCAGAGGGGCTGTAGAATTCCACTTCTTTGGAGAGGAACTCATGCTGACCCCCAGCCCATGGCTGCAGGAACAGGCAGCTCTTTGTTAGCACTGTGTGTGCAGGGAGGGCTGTGGGCCTGCCCGAGGTCTCACTGCTGCTGCTTTGGCTCCTGGGCAGGGCCACAGGTGCAGTGACAGTGGCAGGAGGGACACTTCTCTCATTGTTCTTGGAGCTCTCATTCCCATTCCCAAGAGCTTGCTTTGTTGCCTGCAGTCACGCTGTGCGTTCCTGGCCAAACACGCTCCTGGGAACAGTGCCGGAGCCTGGAGAACTTTGTCCTGGCTCCAGTGGCTTTGGGGTCATCCCATCTAGGGGGGGACAGCTGGAGTCTGCTCCTGACTCCTGAAAGTTGGAGAGTTTCACCTTATTTGGAAAAAATAAAGCCTCTAAGTTTTCAAGTTCTGTCATTTATCACGTGTCCTAACCCTATCAGTCCTGTCTCAGCAGAGAACTGATGAGAAAGCTGTCTGAAAATCTCCAATTCTGAAGAAATAATCAACTGTTTTTAAAATGACATTGTTCTCTCTGCAATGCAGAACCATGTGGATCCTAGCAGAGAACTAGGAGTCACTGGATAGGCCACTGACCCAAGGAAACGTACTTTCATAAAACCAATCTGCACCCCATGCTCTGGGCAGGCGTTGGGATCTGAGTTGAGCTGGCAGAGTTCAGACCAGCTCAGACGGGCAGTTTGGAGCCCCTGTTCCTCACAGTGCCTCATTTCTCCTTTCCAGCTGTCCAGTGCCCTCCTGGAGAAGGAAGTGATCAACTATGATGACATTGAGGCCCTGATCGGGCCCCCTCCCCACGGTCCCAAGAAGATGATCGCCCCTCAGAGCTGGCTGCAGGCAGAGAGGGACAAACAGGACATCAGGGAGGAGGAGACACCCCCCCAGCCACCACACTCCGAGGAGGAGGAGGAACCACGCCTGAGACCAGTCTGAAGCCCACTCCTATGTGGAATGGGAGGCTTCTTTGGAACACAGACCCTTTCCCTTCTCAGCTCCAGAGTCAAAGACGCTGACCAGGGAATTGCTGTGCTGCTGTTACCCCAAAATTAAGGGATGGCTACATTTGCATCTTGCTTTATCCTGCAGGAATGAGAACTCCTCAGGAGTTCAGAATTGATTCCCAGCAGGGTGGTGGTGATTAGGAGTTGGGTAAGTCTGATCTGCTGTGAAGGTTTCTGGTACACAGGAGCAGGGTACATGTGCTTAGGGATGAAAGATCCTATGTAAGCCAGCTCTGGCTGTGCTGTGTGCCATGGCAGGAGGGCAGGCCTGTGCCCTGGGTGCCAGCCTGGGGAAACTGAGCTGAGCTGAGCAGCTCTTGTGTAACCTTTGAGCATCTTTGCTGTGAACACAACACAGTAACAGCCTTGGCTGGAATAAACTGCCCACAATGTGCCTCCGTGTGTGTAGAATGTGTCAGGCTGGGGGGATGTTCTGGCACATATGAAGCTCATTAGAGCTGTGGAGTTGTACAGAACAAGGGCTTCCTTCTCCCTGTTCAATAATTTATATCCAGTTTTTATAGCAAGCGTTTCCTAAGCAGAGATTAAGGAAAATCTGTGTGCAGAGCTCAGTAGTGGGACATGAGAAACCAGCAGTGCAGAGAGTGATTCCAAGTACATGTGGGAAAACTGTTTTGAACCGCTGGTTCAGAGCTGGAGAGGTGCTCTTGGAAATCCAGCAAAAGCAGGTGTGTACATGTGTTGGGAATCCTCAGGAAAAGCTACTCCATCCTTGTGGCTCTTGCAAAACAGGCCCTGCTGACAGGGCTGTCTGGTGTTCATCAGGGAAAGCATTAAAGTGATTGTTGCTGCCTGGAGTGCCCTGGCTGGCTTAATATTTTGGGAAGGATTATTGTCTGGAGTTATTCCATGGGGGCTGTCTGTGACCTTGAAGACCCCAGCCCAAGCCTGGGCTCTGACAGCTCCCAGCCTTTGGGCCTTTGTCACAGTCCCAGGCTCCCGTTCCTGGGTCAGGCTGGAGCTGGAGCCCGATGGTGTGGGGAAGATGTTCTCCCTGTCCCGACCCATTCCCTGGGGTCTCTGAGTGCCTGGGGAGTAATTTCCCTTGATTGCAGGGGCACAACTGGGTTTCTGCATTTGCTGTGCTGCTGCCTGGACTTCTAATTTCCAAACCTATTTGTTTCTTCACAGGCTCACTCTTTGCATTCTCTTTTCCAGCAGTAGATGAAATTCCAAGTGTTCTTTGATTTTATTTTGTAACTCACAGCCCCTTTGAGTTTGGTCCCATGGAGCAGAGGGTGACAGTACAAGTGGTGCTGTGGTGGGACACTGGGGGACAGCACAGGGCCCTCCGTGGCCCCTGTGGTGCTACCAGCACTGCCATGCCAGTGCTGCCAGGGCACTGCCCTGCATCCCACCACTGCAGCACCGGGAGTGCCAAGATGGATGGAAGTCCCCGACCCCTCTCCTGCCACGTAGGAGACAGCGGCAGAGCCCTCTGGGGTGGATGTTGGAGCAGGGGTTGGATGGAGAGGGGAACAGGGACCCCCACACTCCTGTTTGGGGACTTGGAGAATCCCATCGGGCATGTGTCTGGCTAGGCTTGTGCGAGAGCGTCGAGCAGTGCTGGAACTGCTGCTCTCAGCTTGGCCGCGGGCCCGTGGCCCCGTTTGCCCCTCGCCTCCCTGCCAGTCCCCGCCGGCCGCGGACCCTTTAAGCCGCCGCCATCTTTACTTCGGGCAGGTGAAGCCACCGGCCCTCATTGGCCCGTCCTTTCCCGGGCCGCTCGCGCGCGCTCCCCATTGGCCGCCGCCACGGCCCTTCCGGCGGCACCGCCCCGGCGCGTCCTTTCCGGTGGCCGTTCGCGAGGCGGAAGGTGAGTGAGGGCCCGGGGCTCCATCCGCCGCCATCCGCCCGCCCGGCGCCGCGGGGGAGCCCCCGAGGGCGCACAGGGGGCCGCGCTGGGTCGGGGGCCACGAGCCCGGGGTGTCCTGGGGGCCAGGCGGGGCCCCGGCAGGGCTGCACTAACCGTGCCCGTGTCCGCAGGCCGCAGCCATGGCGCCCAGCCGCAATGGGATGATCCTGAAGCCCCACTTCCACAAGGACTGGCAGCGCAGAGTGGCCACCTGGTTCAACCAGCCCGCCCGCAAGATCCGCAGGTGAGACCGAAGGGCCCGTGAGGGGCTTCCCAGAGTGTGCGGGGCTGCTGAGGAGGCCAAAGCGCCGTGGATTTGTGTTCGGCCCTTCTGCGGCCGCGCTCCTTTAAGTCCCGGCTGCTCGCTCGGGGTCTGTGCTCAAAGCCGGCCCTTCCCAGCCGCAGCCAAGTGATGAGACGTCTCCGGAATCGCTGCACCACGGTGATGACTCCTTCTACCCTGGGTCTCTGATGGCAGCGGTGGTTCCAGAGCAGCACCAGCCACCGGCGTGGCCCCGCTGTTGGTTCCAGAGAGATCCCAGGGCAGCAGTGGCACATCTGGCAGAGATGCTGTGTTCCTGGTGACTGTCCCATTGATGTGGCCCAGAAGACCAATTGCACCTGCCTTGTGTGCCAGTGTGGCCACAGGGCCAGGGCAGTGCCTGTCCACCTGTGTTGGGCACTGGTGAGGCCACACCTGGAATTCTGGGATCAGTTTTAGGCCCCTCACCCTGACACAGACACTGAGGGGCTGGAGCAGCAGGACTGGCTGAGGGAGCTGGAGTGGCTCAGTCTGGAGAAAAGGAGGCTCAGGGGGACCTTTCCGCTCTCTCCAACTCCCTGACAGGAAGGTGGAGCCAAGTGGGGGTCAGGCTCTGCTCCCAAGGAACAAGGGACAGGATGAGGGAAAAAAGGCTTTAAGCTGTGCTAGGGGAGGTTCAGGTTGGACATCAGGAGGAATTTCTTCATGGAAAGCGTGGTCAGGCATTGGAAGGGTCTACCCAGGGAGATGGTGGAGTCCCCATCCCTGGAGGTGTCTAAGGAAGGCCTGGATGTGGCACTCAGTGCTCTGGGCTGGGTGACAAGGTGGGGATCTGTCACGGGTTGGACTCAGTGATCTTGAAGGTCTTTTCCAGCCTGATCAATCCTGTGATCCCATGACATTCCAGGAGGAAGGCTCGTCAGGCCAAGGCTCGCCGCATCGCCCCCCGGCCCGTGGCTGGGCCCATCCGGCCCATCGTGCGATGCCCAACAATCAGATACCACAAAAAAGTTCGTGCTGGCAGAGGCTTCAGCCTGGAGGAGCTTAAAGTGAGTACAGAGCTTTTATCTAAATAAATGAACTCCCAGTCTGAGCTTGGCTGCTGCTCCTGTCCTGCACAAGGTGACATGCCCAGATGTGGTACCTGGCTGGTACTGGCTCGTCCTGGGGAGACTGTGGTGCTTCTGGTTCTGGGAGCAAGGAAACACCACTCAAAGGTGTTTAAAAGGTAAATGTCTGGTTGTCTGGTCAGACTTACTTAAAACTCCATTAAAATCAAGCTGAAAGAAGAGAAGTTTAGGTTGAATATATGGAAGAAATTCTTCCCTGTGAGGGTGGTGAGGCCCTGGCACAGGTTGCCCAGAGAAGCTGTAGCTACCCCATCCCTGGAAGTGTCCAAGACCAGGTTGGATGGGGCTTGGAGGAACCTGGTCTGGTGGAACGTGTCCCTGCCCATGGCAGGGAGGTGCATTCGGATGATCCTTAAGGTCCTTTCCAACCCAAACCATGCTGGGATTCTATGAAAATTGAATTCTGGAAGAGCCTTGAGTCTCCTAAACTTTTTTAGGGAGGGAGAAGGTTATGGTCTTCATTAAATTACTTTGTTTCTTTATGAAATAACTGTTCTGCTAATCCTAAATATTTTGGCCAACTGTTCTTGTTGCAGATCAAGTAAACTGAGCTCAGCTGACTTATAAGAGTAGCAGGGGATGTTGTACCAGGAGGAAGGACTGTTCAGTGCAGCCTCCAGGAGTAGCTGGGGCTGTTCTTGTTCAATATTTGGTTTAAAAACACTTAAACTCTCTGAGAAGTATTCCCTGCCCTTCATTCCTTCAGGAAATTGTCCCTGGGACCAGCCTAGGTGTGCTGAGCTGTTAAAGAGTGTCTGCAGGGACTCCCCACTGCATATCTGTGCGGTGGGCAGGAGTGACATCAGTTCTTGCTGGCAGCTACCAGCTGCCTCTGCGGCTGGTTCAGTGTCTAATTAAAACATTTATAACTGAAATTGGTGCACTGAGGCAGGAAAATTGTTCTTCTGGGTGCCAAATGCTTCATTACTTACTTTTCTTTAATTTTTGGGTAATGGTGGAACACAAAGAGGGACACAGCTGTTTGTCTTCTAACAGAAAACGAGTTTCTTGTTTAAGATGGTTAAAACAAATAGTTATTTAATGGAGCTCACGGTATTCAGTGAGCCAGAGTTATCCATATCCTGACTTCATAAATGCTTGTCTGTATGTTTCTGAGTTTAAATGTCCCCCTCAGGGGTTGCTCTTTGCTCTCCTGAGAAAAATCCACCTGCAAAAACCGAAGTCTGGGGAACATTTTAAGCATTAAGATACACCAGGACACCCTTTGGTGGTGAAGTGGGTGGTCCTTTAGCCATGCCAAGCCTTCTCCAGACCCTGTGTCCCATGCTGGCTCTGTTTGGAGCCCTGCCTGGCTTTTGGGAGCTGTGGCATGCTGACACCACTCCCTCTCTCCCCTCAGCTCGCTGGCATCAACAAGAAGTTTGCGCGGACGATCGGGATCTCCGTGGATCCCCGGCGGCGGAACAAGTCCACCGAGTCCTTGCAGGCCAACGTGCAGAGGCTGAAGGAGTACCACTCCAAGCTCATCCTCTTCCCAAGGAAGCCGGCCATGCCCAAGAAGGGAGACAGCTCTGTGAGTACCTGGCTGCTGGAATCATGTCACAGGGGCTGTTTGCGGCCCCTCTTTGGGAGGTTTAGTGTCATCCCATCCCTCTATCCCGGTGTGCAGAGCTGCTGAACCTGTTCCATGATGTGACCCCAAGGGGAGCAGCCCTGCCGTTGGATGCAGTGTGGGTCTGAGCCCAGCGTAAGGCCTGGCCTGGCAGGGTTGAGTGTAACAGGGCTCTCTGGGTCACAGTAATACTGGGTCAGACATTTGGCTGAGGGGCTGCAGCCCTGGTTTAGGGCAGATTCCTGGAGCTTTGGTCCTTGCCCAGCCAACTGAGTTTTAGTTTATGGAGCTAAATTGTCAAGAGTAGCTGAAAATTCCACCTGAAAATTCTGTCCAGCCGTATGGAAGGGTGAAGGACAGGCTCTGTGAGTGGCTCCGTGCCAGGCAGGCTCCAGAAGGCAGTTGCTGTTGACATTCAAAAATGCTTTCCATTAAAAGCTCTCCGAGATCAGAGCAGAGCTGTGTTCCTTGGCTCTGCTGGCAGTGGATTCACGCTTCCCGCGGGGCTTGAGCGAGCCATGGAACACAGCGGTGTGCTCAGGCTGTCCTCAGATCTTCTGGGGAGCCTGGCAGCTCCAAGCTGCTTAGTTGTAGTGGATCCCTCCCTTTTCAGAGCAGGGAGGAAGGGTTTTGATCTGAAATACTGCTTCAGATTTGCTTGCTAGAAATTAACTACATAAAATAATTTTCAACCATTTTTGTCTGATGACACGCTTTTACAAGAAGGTGAAATCAGCCTTAGAAGGAGTTGCTGAGGAGCGTGTTGGGTATAAATGAGCTGTGGGGACTCAGCCTGGAGAAAAGGAGGCTCAGGGGGGTCCTTCTTGCTCTCCCTATAACTCCCTGGCAGGAGGGTGGAGCCAGGTGAGGGTTGGGCTCTGCTCCCGGGGAACAAGGGGCCGGATGAGACGAAAATGGCCTCAAGCTGTGCCAGGGGAGGTTCAGGTTGGACATCAGGAGGAATTTCCTCTGGAAAGGGTGGTCAGGCATTGGAAGGGTCTGCCCAGGGAGGTGGTGGAGTCCCCATCCCTGGAGGTGTCTAAGGAAGGCCTGGATGTGGCACTCAGTGCTCTGGGCTGGGTGACAAGGTGGGGATCAGTCACAGGTTGGACTGGATGGTCTTGGAGGTCTTCTCCAACCTTAATGATTCTGTGAATCTGTGTCACACTGAAAATGACACAGTTGGTGTCAAAGCTTTTCCAGCTGGCAGAGCTGAGAGGCCGCTGCTCCTCCGGCCGGATCCAAGCACAACGTGGGCTGTTGATGCAGCTCATCTGTGCCAAATGAAATGGATTCATTACCATTTGGTGCTAAATCTTCCATCAGGATCGTTAGCACCGTGTTTAAGCTGGGTACCTGTGTACAGGCTGTGCTTTAAACTGAGATTTTAACCTGAGAAAGTTTAAATTCTGATTTTCTAACATTCCTGTCTTCTTGTGCAGCCAGAGGAACTGAAATTGGCCACTCAGCTCACAGGACCCGTTATGCCCATCAAGAATGTAAGTGTAATTAAATCATATTCTCTCTGTGACCTAAATGTGATTGAACTCTGTGGAGAGGGTTCTCTCCTTGCTGTTGCACTGTGTCTGTGGACACTGCCCCTCCTGGATCAAAAAAAAAAAAACAGGAATAAACCTTCAAGAGAATCTGTGAAATTGGGGGCACTTTGGGTTGTAGCTGGGGTAGGGGTGCCCAGGCAGGTTCTGTGGTCAGCATTTGTCCGTAAATCATCAGTGCTTCCCAGAGCTGCTGTCAGTAATGCCACAAACCTCTACTTGCTCCCTAGAACTCCCTGACAGGAGGGTGGAGCTGGGCAGCGGTCAGGCTCTGCTCCCAGGGAAAAAGTCACAGGATGAGAGGAAACAACCTCAAGTTGTGCCAGGGGAGGTTCAGGTTGAATATTGGGAAAATTTCTTCATGGAAAAGGTATAAAGCGTTAGAACTGACTGTGGGGGCAGTGGTGGAGTCCCTGTCCCTGGAAGCGTTCAATAAACACGTGGATGTTGCACTTGAGGACGTGATTAGTAGTGAACATGCTTCTAGTGCCAAGCTGACAGTTGGACTCAATGCTCTTAAAGTCTTTTCCAACCTGAACAATCGTGTGATTCTGTGAACCTGACTCACGTTTCCTGTGGTGCTTTGTTTCCACCCCTGCTCAGTTGTGCTCGGTGCGGGTGCGGCTGTGCTGCTGTTCCCGGTGGAGCAGCCGAGGGCAGGGCCTGTAGGTGGCACGAGTGCTCTGTTTCTCGCCGAGATCACTGTGCAAAGCCTCAGCTCCTTCCCCGAGGTGCAGCCTGACTGTCTGGCACTCCCTCTTTCCCCCAGGTGTTCAAGCGGGAGAAGGCCCGCGTCATCTCAGAAGACGAGAAGAACTTCAAGGCCTTCGCCAGCCTGCGCATGGCCCGGGCCAACGCCCGCCTCTTCGGCATCCGCGCCAAGCGCGCCAAGGAAGCAGCGGAGCAGGATGTGGAGAAGAAGAAATGAACTGTTCTCCCCAGAACTGTCAATAAAAAGCCGTAGACAGACGGGTGTGCTGTGTTTTTGGGGCACATGTACCAAGTGGAGTTGTGCCGGTGTCGGTGCGGGGATGTGTTCAAGCGTGGGAAACCTCATTTGCTGTGCTTGGAGTCTTCAAAGTTCTCCAAAAGCTTGTGAAACACTTGCCTTGTGCCCACTCCTCTGCCTTATGTCAGAGCTGCAGTCTGGGCTCCCTCCTGCTCTGACTTTAAAGGGCTTTGGGGGTACCCCCTCTGTGCCAAGCTTTGTCTGCTCCCCCTTCTGTGCCAGTATTCCAGGTTTAATGGTTTCCATGCCTCCGTATGAGGCAGAACTCTAGAAGGTGGGGTGTCGTGGTGGGTGCTGGGCAGTGCTGCCCACATGGGAGGGGACTTCCCTGCTTTTTAAGGGGCACAAGGGGGAGTAAGATGTGTTGCAGCCCCTAAGCTGGGCTTCTACGGAGCAGAATCTCAGGGCTGGACTGTGCTGCCCTGCCTGGCCCTCAGCTCAGCCCCAGCTGTTCTGAGGACCCTTCATCCATTTCTTCATGGCTTAAAGGCCATTCCATGGTAGATGTGGCACTTGGAGACATGGTTTGTTGTGGCCTCAGCAGTGCTGGGGAGCAGGTGGGACTCTGATCTTGGAGGCTTTTTCAACACAAGCAGTTCTGTGATCCCTCAGTCAAGTGGCATCAGAGAAGCCCAGGAGAAGGGTTGGGTGGCTCTGGCCCATCCTTTTTGCTGTTGGGGGTCCCAGGTTCTGCCTGTCCCAGTGTGGGAGGCTGATGGGTCACCAGGATGTGTCAGTGGGATTGGAACTGCTCTGGGAGCGCTTGCATCTGAGGCCATTGTGCAGCCATAGCAGGTTGGAGAGAGAATT
The DNA here is from genome assembly GCF_003945725.1 of Corapipo altera. NCBI lineage: Eukaryota > Metazoa > Chordata > Aves > Passeriformes > Pipridae > Corapipo > Corapipo altera. The sequence goes on along the minus strand of NW_020884894.1, from coordinate 4,332,169 downwards.
GATGGGATGGGATGGGATGGGATGGGATGGGATGGGATGGGATGGGATGGGATGGGATGGGATGGGATGGGATGGGATGGGATGAAGCACTCGATGCTGGAGCCCTGGCACACCTGGATGACCTGTGGGCTGCTCAAACACAGTCAAGAGGTGCCTGTTGTGGTGCTGCCTGTGCTGTGCCAGCTGTTGCTTGGACCTACAGCCCCTCTGCCTGGACCTCATGTCCCACTGTGTGTCTGGTGCCTCCTGCCCTCCTGGGCTGTGCCAGGGGCTGGGGGGGAAGTGGGAGAGAGAATGGCCTATTTCTGCCAGGCAGACTGGGGATTAGCTCCTGAAGTCCCGGCCCTGCAGTGCCCTGCTGCTCATTAGCCCTATCTGCATTTTAATCCCTCCAAATTTGGGCTAATTACATCATCTTTCATAAAGCTGAGCTGACAGTGCCGCAGCACTGGGGGGACAGGGGTGGGTGGGGGTCTCAGGCTGGGAATGGGGCAGGTGGGACTCCATGTGCATGGAATGTGGGTCTGGGTGCTCCAGCATGTGGGGAGGGCACCCGGTGGGTTTGGGGCACCCCACCCTTGTGCTTGGGGTCTTGGCTTAGAATGTAGAGGGCTGGGACCAGGATGGCCTTTGGTACCCCACAGGGAGCAGCTGGGGAGGGCAAGGGGCTGTGTCTGTGCCACAGGGGTCTCACCTGGAGTAGGAGCACTTACCTTGGCACGGCCAGCAATACCGGGGACCCTGGGAACCCAACTCAGCGCCAGTGCCCATGGGTGGGCTCCGCTCTGGTGCTGGCAGCGAGGCAGTTAACAGAGCTTGTCATCCATCTCCCTCTTAGGGCTCCGCTCCCAAACTGCAGCTTGAGTCAGTTGTGTGGAGGTGGCAACGGCAGCAGCTCCGACTGGCACACCGGCACGGCTGGCACACCGGCACGGCTGGCACACCGGCTCCCCTTGGCACACCGACCCCAGCCCTTGCCCGACCGCCTGCAGAGCCCAGGCCACCAGCACCCAGGTGAGGGGAACGATGGGCAGGGTGGGACCTGGTGCCCCCTCCGCTGGGCAATGGATGCCAAGGAGTGCCTGCGATCCTTGGAGAGGGATGATGCCCCCCGGAGCTGGGGGCACCAGAGCCAAGTGCCAGGGAGGGCCTGGGCAATGCATGACTGCATCAGGAAACTTTGGCCGGGCTGGGCATGTGGGGGCAGAGGTGGGCAAGGGGCTGCTCTGCACCTGCCCCTGCCCCAGTCAACCACCCCTGGGGCTGCAGGTGGGGGACAAGCCTGGGCTGGGACCAGCAGAGCCCCTCTATGCCCTGTCATGCAGCATCACCTGGCTAGGTGTCACCAGCCTCAGAGGGATCCATCATCTGGCGACAGGGACACTGAGCTGGTGTCCCCGCTGCCCTCCCAGAGAGCCCTGTCCAGGCTGGGGGTTGCTGCCTGAAAGGACAGGGGGGTGTTTCTGCTCCCCAGCTCCACTCAAGGCACCCCAAAGTGGGTACCCAGGGCTGCCCGCACAACCCCAGTCCTGCACAGCCACCCAACCCCACTCAGGTCCCACTTCCCCACAGGACACATTCTGTCCCTGGGGTGGGGCTGGGGCAGAGCCAAGAATGGCCCTGTGGGACCCTTGGTCAGCCCAAGGAGCTGGAGGGTGAACCCCCCACAGTAGAGCCCATAGGTCTGGCTGGCACTTGAGGGTACATGGGCAGCATCATGAGAGTGCCCCAGGTCCTGTTCACCCCACTGTGCTTTGATGCCTTGTAGGGTCCCACGGAGCCATCCTGACTGGACCCAGCCACCCTGCCCCAGAGGAGGTTGTGGGGTCCCTCCAACCCCCGGAGCACCCCACCCCTGTGCTGCCCCCAGGAACCTCCCTGACACCGCGGGGCACCAAGCCCCGGGCATGACGATCACCTGCCCAGCCCCCTGACGGCACTGAAGGCAGCGGCCGCCCTCGGCCCTGATGCCATTCGCCCACGGGGCTGCGTGCCCCCCGGCCCGGCCGGCTGCCCCCCGTGCCCCAGCTGGCATGGGTGCTGTGCCCGAGCTGTGTTCGCAGGCCCCGCTGGCCGTACTCTCCAAGGTGGAGCTGCGGGTCAGCTGTAAACACCTCCTGGACCGAGACACCCTCAACAAGTCAGACCCCTGCGTCCTGCTCCTGATGCAGTCCCAGGGCCAGTGGATGGAGGTAGGAGCATGGGGGGCACTACCAGCACCCCCCACAGTGGGTAGGGCAGGCACCAGGGAAATGATGGTGCTGGGCACGGGGTGATGGGTGCACGTGGGTGGGTGCTGGACACAGGGTGATGGGCATGGGGGGCTGCAGAGTGGGGTGCAGGAGATGGTGGGGAGCGGAGTACAGAGTGCAGAGCAGGGTGCTGGAGATAATGGAGAATTGGGTAGAGGGTGCAGACCAGGGTGCAGGGTCCATAGCAGAGTACAGGAGATAGTGAAGAACGGGGCACAGGGTGCACGGCAGGGTGCAGAATGGGGTGCAGGGTTCAGAGCAGGGTGCTGGGTGCAGAATGCAGAGTAGGGAGCAGAATAAGGTGCAGAGTGGGATGCAGGGTTCAGAGTGGGGTGCAGGAGATAATGCAGGATGGGGTGCAGGGTTCAGAATTGGGTGTAGGGTACAGAACAGGGTGCTGGGTGCAGAATGGGGTGCAGGGTTCAGACCAGAGTGCAGAATGAGGTGCAAGGTGCAGAGCAGGGTGCAGGGTTCAGACCAGGGTGCAGAACAGGGTGCAGGATGCACACAGAGGCTGCTGGATGCACAGTGCAGAGCTCAGCGAGGGGTACAAGGCGCAGAGCACAGACCAGGGCACAGAGCATGAGGCTCACAGGGCAGGGCAGGGCAAGGCACTGTGGGGCACCCAGGAACCCACGGGGTCAGTGCTGACACCAGGTCAGATCCAGCCCTCCAGAGCTGTGGCAGGGCTGGGGAGAGGGCTGGGGTGGGGTGCCCACGGTGGCTCCAGCACAGCTCCACTGCCCTGGGACAGGGACAAGGGCCACCACGGCCATCCCTGGGGTGGCTCAGGGCTGGTGGGCTGGTGTCATCCTGTGTGGGGCAGGCAGCTCAGAGGGAGTCAGAGCTGGCACCGCAGCCGTGAGCTGTGCTGTGGGGATCCCTGGTCACCCCATGAGCCACGGCTGGTGTTGAGGCTGGCACTGGGGTTGGCAGACACTGGGATGGCGCTGGGGCTGGCACAGCTTCTTCCCTCTCTCCCCACGCCGAGCTCTGGCTGGTGCCCGCAGCTCCGCTCTAATCGCGGCCGCTCAGCCGGAGGATTTAGCGCTAAATCCCTCGGCGTGTCATCGACTCCGCTCGAGCCAGCGAGGGGCCGGGGCGGCACAGTGGCCCCGTGCCAGCTGCCGTGTGTATGCGGTGCCAGACCCTTGTACCCCACCGTGCCACACTCCGTGTGCCGTGCCATGCTATGCCACGCGATGCTGTGCTGTGCCATACATCCTACAAAAGGTGACAGGACTCCATGCCCTGTTCCTTCCCTGTCCCTGCCAACCCGTGTCCCCCAGCCGAGGTGTGGCTGACTCTGGCTCTGGCACTGAGTACTGAGACAGCCCCGGACCCTCTGGCAGCAGCTGGTGCTGGAGGGTTCAGGGTGCCCGAAACCCATCTCCCCAGGGTGAGGGTGTGGCAGTGCCCACACAGGAGGGACATGGGTGGCCCTGGCAGTGTGGCAGTGGTGCAGGTTCAGCAGATGTTGCCAGATTGGAGAGGTGGTGGGCAGGGGCCAGGGGCTGGCCGAGTTCCCTGTCCAGGATGTGTCCCATTGAGTCAACACTGACAGGGATGGGTGTGGGGGAGGCTCTGGAACTGCTCAGCACCTGCTGCCAAGCACGGATGGGACATGCTGAGCACCCACCGGGGCTGTGGGTTGGTGACCCCCAGCCATGGCCACCGCAGGGTGGGGACACAGGGGCTCATCCTGACACCAGCACTCTACTTCTGCTCCAGTGGAGCCGTGGCAAAGTGTAGTCAGAGCTAGTGTACCCCTAGGATGACCATGGGGAGTCTGGAGAGAGGGGAGATCGCAGGACCTGGGGCTGGCAGGGCTGGAACCCATGAGGGCACATGGGGCTCCTCCAAATGCCATTCACTTGGGCGTGGGGAAATGCCTAGGCATGGCTGGTCCTTCCTGGCACACCCCATCCCTTCTTCCCCCATCCTTGTATTCCCTGTCCCTGCATTCTCATCCCACCATCCTTCATCCCTGCACCTCCCATCGCTTCATTCCCTAATTTTTTATCCCCCGTCTGAGCACCCCCCATCCCTGTATCCCACATCCTTTCATCCTTCACCCCTGTATCCACCATCCCAGCACCCTCCTCCCTTCATCCTCCACTCCAGCAGCCCCCATTCCTCATCTCCCATCCCTACCTTCCTACACCCCCATTCCCCCTGGGCTCCCACATCCCTATTCCCAGCTGGATGTGAGCTCCGGCACCTCAAGGCCCGGGCAACTCCAGCTGTGCCCATCCCAGCCCCGGCCCAGCACCATTCCCATGCAGGTGGATCGCAGCGAGGTGATCAAGAGCAACCTGAACCCCGTGTTTGCCAAGATCTTCACGGTCGATTACTACTTCGAGGAGGTACAGAAGCTGCGGTTCGAGGTGTACGACAGCCATGGCCACGCTGGCGTGGGCACGCACGACGATGACTTCCTGGGGGGCATGGAGTGCACTGTGGGGCAGGTGAGCCCAGGGACCCCCACCCGGGGACCCCCTCCATGGTGTCCCCTCCCCGACCCTGGGCTCTCGCAGATCGTGGCGCAGAAACGGGTGACGAAGCCGCTGTTCCTCAAGTACGGGAAGTTCGCAGGCAAGTCCACGATCACGGTGAGTACCGAGCCTGGGTTGGGGGTGGTACTGGGGGGGGACAGTGGTGTGGCACTGAGCAGGGGCACTGGAGAGATACCAGGCTGGGACCCTGGGTGGTACCAAGCTGGGATTCTGGGGTGGCACCAAGCTGGGGCATTGGAGTGGCATTGGGATGGGGTGCACAGCTGACAAGGGACTGGGACCCTGAGGTGACACTAACCTGGAACCCTAGGGTGACACCAGACAGGACACATGGGTGGCACTGGACTGGGATGCTGGGAAGGCATCAAGCTGGGACATCTGGGCTGGATCAGTGGGCTGTCACTGGGCTGTGGGTGCCATTGAGCTGGGGCGTATGGAGGGTCCCCAGTGCCCCTCCTCCTGTCTGAGCTGCCATCCAGCCCTGCAGCCCCTCGGGCTCTTGGGAGTGAGGAGGGCTCAGAGTCCCTGTTGGCATCTGCTGGCTATGGGGGGGTCCTGCTGCCCCAGGGAAGGCACGTGGCACCCTGTCTCCTCCTGGGGCACCACAGGGAGGTGGGGGGCAGGGGGGCAGGGGACAAAGCCGTGCCAGACACTGAGCACCCTGCGGCTGCCTCTCTTCGCAGATCATCTCTGAGGAGATTTCAGGGAACAATGGCTACGTGGAGCTCGCCTTCCGTGCCAAGAAACTGGATGACAAGGTAAGCCAGGTGCCAGGAGGAACATGGGGCAGGGCGGGCAGGGTAGGCAGTGCTCTGTCCCCTCCTCTTCCTCCAGGACCTCTTCAGCAAGTCAGATCCCTTCCTGGAGATCTACCGCATCGACGACGACCGCAGCGAGCAGCTCGTGTACCGCACTGAGGTGAGGCCCCAGAGGGCCCGTCCCTTGGCTGCCCCACAGCCACCCTGGGGCCTCCCCAGCCCTGCTGAGCTCCCTGTCCCACAGGTGGTGAAGAACAACCTGAGCCCTGTCTGGGAGCCCTTCAAGGTGTCTCTCAACTCACTCTGCAGCTGTGAGGAGAAGAGGAAGCTGAGGGTGAGGAAGGGAGATGGGGACCCCCATCACTTCCCCGGAGGTAGCTGTACCCTGGCTTCTCCAGAGATGTGCTAGGGACCCCCGGTGCCAGGGGTGGTGCTGGGGACCCTTCAGTGCTGGGGACCCCCTGGTGCTGGGGCTAAGCCGTGCCAACTGCAGGGTGTGGTATGGGACTACGATTCACGGGGCAAACACGACTTCATCGGGGAGTTCTTCACCACCTTTGAGGAGATGCAGAAGGCGATGGGGGAGAACAAGGTGGGACATGGAAACACAGGGATAGCCTGGGGGTCACTCCTGTATGCTGTCAGCAGAGCCCATCCCAGCAGGCACCTCCCAGCACCTCCTCTGGGTTTGGGGTCATTCTCTCCTTGCTGCTGCCCACCTCTTTGGGGAAGGGATGGTGGGTTTGGGGTCCTCTGGGGAATCAGCCATGAATGAGGTGGCTGGAGCCCAGGGGGTGGCTGGGAGTGGGGGAAGGCAGCTGCAACCTGGGGCTGTGGGGTTGCAGGGTTATGGGGCTGTGGGGTTATGAGGTTATAGAACTATGGGGCTGTGGGTCATGGCACCATGAGGCTGGAGCATTGTGGGACTGAGGGGCTGCAGGGAGGCAGGGTTATGGTGCTTCAGGGTTGAGGGATCACTGTGCTGCAGAGATATGGAGCTGTGAGGCTGTGTTTTTATGGGGCCACAATGTTCTGGGATTGTGGAGTCATTGTGCTGCAGAGCCATGGGGGGCTGGAGGGTTATGGGGCCGCAATGTTATAGGGTTGTTGGGTCACCATTATGCAGAGACATGGGACGGGGGGCCTGAGGGGTGTCAGGGATGGGGGTCCCAGGGTCGGGGCCCAGCGCGGGTGCCGCGTGTGCCGCAGGTGCAGTGGGACTGCATGAACCCCAAGTACAAGATCAAGAAGCGCAACTACAAGAACTCGGGGGTCGTGGTGTTGCTGGACCTGAAGGTGAGTGCCTGCATTCCGTGCCAAGCCATGCTGAGCCAAGCCATGCCTGGCTCCGTGGGCCAATGTGGGGCAGGACCAGCTGATGCGAGTCCCTCTGGAAGATCCACAGGGTCTACTCCTTCCTGGACTACATCATGGGTGGCTGCCAGATCCACTTCACGGTGAGCAGAGTCCCCCACACCACCCAGCAGGGACACGCTGGTGGCTCGGCTCTCCCTGGGGGAACCCTCACTGCCCCCCCTCTACCCCAGGTTGCCATCGACTTCACAGCCTCCAATGGGGACCCCCGAAACAGCTGCTCCCTGCACTACATCAACCCCTACCAGCCCAACGAGTACCTCAAGGCGCTGGTTGCTGTGGGTGAGATCTGCCAGGACTATGACAGGTTGGTCGCTCTGGTGGGTTCCCCAGGGCCAGACACCATGGTGATGGCCACCCTGGGGTCAGATGCCCTGGTGATGGCACCAGAGCTCCTCACACCCCTTCCCTTGCAGCGATAAGAAATTCTCAGCTCTGGGCTTTGGTGCCAGGATCCCCCCCAAGTATGAGGTGAGAGGTGGTCGGAGCGCCAGGGTCCTGTGGGACTCCAGGGATGTGCTCATCCCTCCAGACACCCCAGGCCCTGGCACTTGTGAGGCTCAGCGGGGGGGGGGGGGGCACTAGCTCCCCCCTCCCCTCCTGCCCTCCAGGTTTCCCACGACTTCGCCATCAACTTCAACCCTGACAACGATGAGTGTGAGGGTAAGTCCAGCTCTAGCAGGGTCCAGTCCATGGCCAGGGTGTCCCTTCTCACTTCTCACACCCCCGCAGGCATCCAGGGTGTTGTGGAGTCCTATCAGAGCTGCCTGCCGAAAATCCAGCTCTACGGCCCCACCAACGTGGCTCCCATCATCACCAAGGTGGCTCGTGTGGCGGCCAATGAGGAGCGGACCAAGGAAGCATCGGTGGGTCCCACTGGGGCACCAGGTTGGGCTGAGACCCCCACAGGCTCGTGACACTTGTAGGTGCTCCCGTGTGGGGCCGGGCAGCTCCCCCAGAGCATCTCCCTATCCCCCCCAGCAATACTTCATCCTGCTGATCCTGACGGACGGGGTGGTGACAGACATGGCAGACACGCGGGAGGCCATTGTCCGGGCCTCCTACCTGCCCATGTCCATCATCATCGTCGGGGTAGGCAACGCCGACTTCACCGACATGCAGATCCTGGACGGCGACGACGGTGTCCTGCGCTCCCCCAAGGGCGAGCCCGTCCTGCGCGACATCGTCCAGTTCGTGCCCTTCCGCGAGTTCAAGAACGTGAGTGGGGCAGGCGGGGGTCCTGCCGGCCCCTCCCAGCTCTTCTCATGCCCTCTAGTTCTCTCCTGCCCCTTCCCGTCCCCTCCGGTCCCTTTTACTCCTCTCCCGTTCCCCTCCTGTCCCTCCCCGTTCCCTCACGTCCCGCCCCCGTCCCCTCCCATCCACTCTCCTCCCCTCCCGTCCCCCTCGTCCCTATCTGTCCCTTCTGTTTCCTTTGGTCCTCCCCGGTTCCTTCCCGTCCCTTCCATCCCCTCCGGTCCCCTCTCGTTCCTACATCCTGGCACAGGGAGCCGGTGCCCACGGGTGCTGCTCCGCACGGCAGGGCGGGCAGGTGTCGCAGTGGCCCCGGCTCACCCTGGTGTCCCGCGGTGTCCCGGTGTCCCGCAGGCGTCACCCACAGCCCTGGCGAAGTGCGTGCTGGCAGAGGTGCCCAAGCAGGTGGTGGAGTACTACAGCTACAAGGCGTTCCCCCCGCGCTGCCCCCGGCCCCCCACCCCCGACTCCAGCCTTGGCTCCCCGCAGTGAGAGACCCTCACTGCCCCCAACCCAGCCTCAGTTTCCCCCAGTGAGGAACTCCCAGCCCCCACTCCACCTTCAGCTCCCCTAGTTAGAGATCCCCAGTGCCCTCAGCCCCAGCACTGGGTCGCCTCAGTGAGGGACCCCCGACCCCAGTCTTGGCTACCCCCAGTGAGGATCCCCTGCTCCCCCCGGTGTGGCACAGGGACAGACGGGGTCCCCGTGAGTCCCAGCCCTGCCACAGCCCCCTCGGCTGGGACACGGGGTAGGTCCCGGCCCCCTGGTGCTGGACACCCTCTGCACTGCTCCGGGGTCCCCAGCAGGCACTGCCCACTTCTGGAGTTCTGTGCCCTGCAGCCTGTTCCCACTCCATCCCTACTGTCCCCTTGGTCCTCTTGGTCCCCGCTTCTCTGTCACTATGATGTTTGGAGGCTGCATGACTCCCACAATAAAGCAAGACCCCTGTGCCCATCCTCATGCTCTTTGGGTGCCACCCTCCCTGGGGGTTAGGAGGGGGTGGGCAGAGGGACTGGCAGATCCTGGGTGCTGTCTGTGTCCCCTCGTGGTGATACCACACCACCCTGGCTGGTGACAAGAGCCAAGGGCATCCCCCAGCCCTGCTGCCCCCACACTTTGGGTGTCTATAGCCGGCAGTGTGCTGGGAGCACCAGACCTCTGAGCGCTGGAGCAGCCGCCGCTTTCATGTGCTGGAGTGGGCTCTCCCCTGCTGAGCCACAGCCCTGAATCCAGGGCATGGAGTTGAGGGAGGTGGCAACGGAGCCGGCCCTGCTGCCCTGCACATGGCCACTGCCACGTGCTGTGTGCTGTGAGTCACACGGCACGTGCCATGTGCTGTATGATGTGTGCCATGGGCTGTGCACCATGTCCATGTACCTTGTGACACATGCTATGTGATGCCTGCTGAGTGTCATGTACCATGTGTTGTGTGCTGTGTGCCACGTGACCTGTGGTGTGTCATGTGCCACGTGCTGTGTCCTTGTATCCTGTGCCACGCAACCATATGATGTGTGCCATGGGCCATGCATCCCGTGCCTGTACCTTGTGACATGTGCTGTAATGTGTCATGTCCCATGGGCTACATGCTGTGTCCCATGTGTCATGCATCATGTGCCACATGCTGTGTGCCATGTGCTGTGTGGCACATGCCATGCACCACATGCTGTGTGCCATGTGTCATGTCCTGTGTGCCATGTGCTCCGTGGCATGTGTCATGCAGTGTTGCATGCCCCATGTGTCTGTCCCATGTGCCATGTGCTGTATCCCATGTGCCATGTGCTGTATCCTGTATGCCATGTGCTGTGTTCCATGTGCCATGTGCATTGTCATGTGCCACATGCTGTGTGCTGCATGTCGTGCCATGTGTTATTTGTCATGTGCCACGTTCCATGTGCCACACACCATGCTGTGCCATGTGCCGGGCACTGTGCCACACTGCTACCACGTGCTGTGCGCTGCTGATGCCAGTCCTGTGCCAGCAGATGCTCCTGGGGAGGTGACATCTCCTGGGGCAGGGTGTGACCAAGCTCACCACAGGGACTGAAACTGGGGCCTGGCACAGCGGGGCAGGGGCCATCCCAGACCCAGCCTTGGGAGTGGCACTGAGCTGGGCTCTGGGATGCTGCCATCACCCTGAGTGAGGGCACGGGTGCCAGACTGTCCCTGTGTGGGCAGACATTCAGTGGGGTGGCCCCGCTGGCCCTTGGACACTGCCACCAGTGCAGGACACAGACAGGGCACAGACAGGGCACACTGCCTGCACCCCCATTGAATGCCTATATATAGCTCCTGATTCATTTCCCATAAAGTGGGATCCTGGATGTTGCCATGGAAACCCAAACGTGCTGCCTGGGAGGCTGCAGCACTCGCTGGCCCTGGTACGGGCAGGGGGCTGCCCTGGCACCCCAGTCCATGGGGATAGATGAGTGCCCCAGGGCGGGTGCAGGGAGACCCCGTGGTGCTGGGGGTGTCCAGAGTCACCGTGTCAAGCTGTACCCACTGGCAGCGCAGAGGGGCTGGGAGGGGTGGCAGGGGTGACAATGCTGACAGGAGTGGGGGGGTGGGGGGGTGGCAGGGCTGGCAGGGATACAGGTGTGGCAGGAATGACAGAGTTGGCAGAGCTGGTGGGGGTGACAAGAGTGGCAGAGCAGGAGTGGGAGGACACGAATGTCACTGTCCCACAGTGCTGCAGACCCCAGAGAGAGTCTCACCACCTCCCCCCTCTCAGCCAAGCCCTGGCCAGGGGCTCTGGTGGTGCCAGGGTCAAGCCCCCACACCCCTCACCCTGGCCCTGTGCTCACCCTGCAGGGGCTGGATAATGAAGCTGGGTAATTATTGACAGTACCTGCACTCCACAAGGCAATTCCTTGGGGCGTGGTAGGAGAGGGGCCGGGAGGTGTCCTGCCTTCCTGGGGCACCCCAGAGCGCTGAGGTGGGGGAGGGGGGGAGGGGAAACAAGCTCCCAGGTGCAAATACCCCAGGAGGGGAGATGGGCAGGGGGAGCATGCAAACAGGATGGTCAGGACACTGTGGCCACCTCCCAAAGCACTGGGGAGAGCCTGGGGCAGGATGGGGGACATCAGGGGGCATTGGGGTGCAGGGGTCAGGAAGGGGTGTACTGGGGCGGGGTGGAGGCAGTGGGGTGCAGGGGGCTCCAGGGGAGGGGATGCACTGAGGCAGGATGGGGTGTATTAGGGGGCAGGGGGAACTGGGGTGGAAGGAACACTGGGAGGGGTGCACTGGAGCGGGATGGGGGAATGTTGGGGTGCAGGGGGCATCTGGACGGGTTGTGCTGGGGCAGGGTGGGGACATCAGAGTGCAGAGGGCACCAGGAAGGGGTGCACTGGAGCAGGGTAGGGGCATTGGGGTGCAGAGGGCACTGGGGAGGGGTGCACTGGGGCAAGGTGAGCAGATGTTGGTGTGCAGGTGGCATTGGGAGGGGCTGCCCTGGGGCAGGGAGACTCCAGGGGTGGGGGACCCTGGGTGCTGCTGAAAGAGCTGGCTCTGTGCCCTGGGCTCCGCTGGCAAAACCTGTCACCCTGCTATGACCCCCCACAGAGCCCAGCACCCCCCACGAGCCTGGCACCCTGCCACAGCCCCGCTGGCTGCCCGGCCATTGCTCCTGGTTGCTGATAAGGTCCCAAAGGAAGGGTCCCCACCCCGATGTGTCCCTGATAACTCCAAGGCTTCCCGCTTCCCGCCTGACGCCTGTGGGAACACACAGCCTGCCTGGGAACGGCAATAAATATTTATTTCCGCAGGGCAGGATAGGCGGAAAGAGGGGTCACGGCCATGTGCCCCTGCCTGGGGGGAGTGAGGCCACAGGGAGAGCCACAGTGCACAGCTGGAAAAGTCCCCCATCCCCAGGGAGGTGGCACAGTGCCACATCCCCCAGCCCCGTGGGAACCCCTTGCCCCAGGTGACATCTGGAGGTGAGTTGTGAGGTGCCAAGGGGTGCCTATGCAGAGTGCTCCCGCTGCAATGATTCTCAGCAGGTTGGGGTGAGTGTCCCCCCAGGTCCCTCAGGCCATGGGCCACTGCGTGGGCAGCTCCACATCCCCCATCTCCTCCTGGTAGCGCTGGTTAAAGAGGGCATTTTGCTGGGGGGAGAAGTGGTCGCGCCAGTCGCCGACCACACCTGCGGACGGAGGGCAGAGGGAGTCAGGGATGTTGCCCCCGTACTGCCCGTATCCCCCCAGCCCCTACCCCCTCACCTTTGCGCATGAAGCGGCCCTGGCTGTGGTCCATGATCTCAGGGGGGATGAGGGAGTAGTTGGCCATGGCATTGTCCCGCATGGCGGCAAAGCTGCAGTGCTGCTCCAGGGCTGCCAGCGTTCCCGGGGCCAGTGGGCACCCCAGGAAGGTGCTGAGGCGCTGTGCTGTGCCACACAGGTCCTGGGGCAAGGGCATGGTCAGCGCTGGGCACCGGTGGGGATGGGGACAGGGATGGGGACACTGCAGGGCTCACCTGGTGCAGCTCCTCGTAGGTGACGTAGAGGATGTCCAGGAGGTGCCGCTGGCCCAGCCAGCCCTTGACGTGGTCAAACCAGGAGCCGTAGTGCACTGGGGGGAAGGCAGGGAGTGATGGGGGGCCCTGAGGCTGAGTCCCCCCTGTCAGGGACACCCCCAGCCCTTACCTGTGCCCTCGAGAAACTGCGTGAGGAAGGCATCAAAGGAGCCAGGGTCAGGTAGGAACTTGGCCAGGTGGTGGAAGTGGTAGAAGGAGACAGCGACATCCTTGGGGTTCCTGGCCACATAGATCACCTGGGGGGGACACAGTGTCACCCCCACGGCTGGGAGGATTCTGCTCCACCCGGCTCAGAAAGCTCCTGCCATTTCCCCAGCTGTGGGAAGCCCCATGGGTTCAGGATATCCCTGAGGGGACCCCCCCAGGCCATCAGGGATCCCCCCAGACCATCTGTCTCCCTCTCACCTTGGCCTTGCTGCGCTGCAGGGCAGGGGCCAGGACGTGGGCGGGCATGTGGGTGGTGAGCAGCCGGGGGGTCTCTGTGTCCCGCAGAGCCTCCCGGCAGTAGATCTGCTCCAGCCAGGGAGCCCGCTCCCAGTTGGGAATGGTCTTGGCTGGGCGGGCATCCCCAAGGCTGAACATCAGTGTCAGGATCTCCTGCATCCAGGTGGTGCCTGTGGAGGTGGGAGTCAGGGCAGGGCTAGCTCAGCATAGGGCAGTGCATGGCATGGCACCACGGCATGGCATGGAATGGCATGGCTCAGCACAGCATGGCACTGCAATGGCACGTGCCATTGGATGGCACAGCATGCTGTGGAGCAGATCGGCACAACTTGGCTTGGCATGGAATGGTTCAGCTCAACCTGTCCTGTCCTGTCCCATCCTGGCCAGTCCCATCCCAAACTATCCTGTCCCATCACAGCTCAGCTCGTGCCGGGGCAGCAGCTGGAATGGCAGTATCATATGGCCCCCCTAGTTCCCCACAGAGACACCACTCTGGGGGTGGAACAGTGTGGGGCAGCAGCACAGGGGGGGCGGGAGCCACTGGCCAGGGGTCCCCACGCTGTGCCAGTGGTCCGGGTGTCCCCGAGCCCAGCCCCCTCCCAGCCCCGCCGGTGGAGCCCGGCCCGCGCCCACCCTCCAGCCGGAGGTCCCCAGCGCCGTCTGCATGCCCCCCCGCCCCTCACCCGATTTGGGGTAGGTGGCGATGAGCACGTCGGTGGGGCGGAAGGTGAAGGCGGCGGCGAAGCCGAGGGACTCCTGGGTGTGGAGGTGGCCGGGCAGGGTGATGCCCGCGAAGGTCTCGGTCACTTCCATGCGATCCATGGCCCGCCCGGGTGGGACGCGCCGGGCGCCGCTTAAATAGCGCCGAAAGAGGAAACGGCCCCGGCGGGCGGGGGGCTGGACTCCCCCGGCACATTCCTGCCGGGAAGCCGAGAATCCGGCCGCGCTGGGGCCATCGACGGGAGAGCGCTGCTGGCAGGGGCTGGAGACACCCGGGATGGGGTGGGATGGGACTGGGTAGAATGCAGGGAGGGGGGTGTGGGATGGGATGGGTTCCTGCATGCCCAGACCCACAATCGCGTCCAGGAGAGTCGGGGGAGCGGGGTCACCTCGACAAGGGCACCGGGAAGCATTGCCGGCTACAGCAGCCCACGGCGACCCCGAGAGGTGCCAGTCCTGCACCGTGCCCCACCCTGGGCTCCCCACAGCTGGCACCACGCAACAGGAAGGGATTCCCATCCCAGCACACACCAAGATGAGGTGGTCAGCTGGACTGACCACCTCCATGTGGCTCCATGCCATTCCCAGCAGCCCCACCAAGGCCTTGCTGGGAAGGACACCACAGCCCCCGTGCCAGAACCAGCTGGGATGCTCAGCCCCCACAGACGACGGTGCCTCAGTTTCCCCTCAGGATGCTTCAGGGTGGGGGATCCCAGTGCATGTGGAGGACCATCAGCAGCTCCACACCATGGCTGTACCACCCCGACTGCTGCCCCCGGCATGTGGCGGCTCCGGCGCCGTGGTGGGGGGTGGCTCTGGGGTGGCTGGAGCCCATCCCAGCCCTGCCGCCGCACGCAAGCTGGAAAACATAATTCAGAACCGTCGCAGACAGCAGCTGCCCGAGCGTCCCAGGGCCAGGGTGAGCGGGGACAGGGGTTCTGGGGGTGCCTGGGGTGCCGGTGCTAGGCTGGGGGTGCCCATGGATGCCAGTGCTGGGGAGGCAAAGGCGGGGATGGGCCTGGCACTTTCCCAACCACAAAAAATCTGGGCTTTATTAGAGGGGCTGGGAGCGTCACCGCGGCTCAGCAGAGAGGCCCCGGCACAGCACAGCCACCGGGGCTGGGCTGAGGGAGGCTGGGCCATGGAGCTCTGGCACTGCCAGGCGGGCACAGGGCACCCAGGGAGGGGCGACGCCACGCTCCTGGTTATTCATTGACGGTGGGAAGGGACGGCAGGAGCGGGGCAGCCATCCTAGTGCATGTGCTCACACGGTAGTGGCAGGTCATCCCTTTTCCCCAGCAGCATCCAGCAGCAGAAGATGCCGGACAGGAGTGTGTGGGTGCTGGCACTGGCACTGTTGCTGGCACTGCCCTGTGCTGGGCAGCAGTACCGGGAGGAGGCTGAGCGCATCATGACCACCACGCCAGTCATCGACGGGTGAGCAAAGGTCGTCTGGGCCTCAGGGTGCCCGGCTGCTCCAGCACCCTGGGAAAAACCCAGCTGGGAAACCCTACTGGGACAGGCCGATGGGGGATTCCTGTGCTGGTCACCTCAGGGCTGTGCAGAGACAGGGAACAATTTTCCCAGGGGATGCCTGTGCTGGGCGCCCTGGGGCATGCAGGAACAGGGGACAGCTTTCCCAGGGAATTTCCATGCTCAGCACCCTGGGGCCATGCAGGGCAGCTTTTCCAGGGGATCCTCGTGCCAAGCACCCCAGGGCTGTGCAGAGAGAGGGGACAGCTTTCCCAGGGGATCCCATGGGACCATCTGTGCAGCCGAGGGGATCCCCAGGGCACTGCAGCCCAGTAGGAGTGGGCAGGGTGCCAGGAAGTTGGAGTCAGGCTTCCCCGCGGGAAGTCCCTGCTCGGGGCAAGTGAGTCAGTCCTGTGGAGTTATGTCTTAAGGGATGTCCCCAGTCTGTTCTCAGGAGGTTCCAATGCCCCACAGGAACCCCCTGTGGCACCAGTGCTGTGCCACAGCAGTCACTGGAAGAGGGAGCAGGGCAGGGGGAGCCAGAGGTGTGGGACTGTGATGCAGGGGGGAGAAGTGGGAGCCAGCCTGTGGGCCTTGCCCCCCCCCCCCCCAGCACTTCCCCAGTGGCACTGCTGGGTGCAGGATAAGGGTGGCAGGATGTCCCTGCAGTGGTGACATCCCACAGAGGAGACGGTGGCGGTAACGTCCTGCCCGAGGGATGCTGTGCTGGCTCCCTGGGTGCAAGGGCTCGTGGGGGATGGAGGCTTGGAGGGGTGCACAGGAGGGTCCTCCAGGAGGTCCCATGTGGGGCTGTCCCCACATGGGCTGGCTCCTGTTTGGAGCTGCTTGGGTGGCTTTTGGTAGAGGGGTCAGATGAGTGGGTAGATGGTAGGAAGGATGATGGATGGATGGATAACAGATGGACAGGTGGATGGATGGATGGAAGGATGGATGGATGGGTGGATGGATGGATGGATGAATGGAATGACAGCCAGATACAGGGACTGTGTGTGCAGCCAGCCAGGAAGGTGGGCAGCAGGAGGCCAGGAGGGCAGAGGGTCAGGCTTCCCCCCAATGCCCATCCCTGCCCTGCCCAGGCACAACGACCTGCCCTGGCAGCTCCTCAAGAGGTTCAACAACCAGCTGAGGGTGCCAGCAGCCAACCTGACACTGCTGAACGACACCCACACCAACATCCCCAAACTGCGCCGCGGACACGTGGGCGGGCAGGTGGGATGGCACAGCGGGGGGGGGCACCGGGACAGGTGCTGGGGAGAGCAGGTGGCACCAGGGTGTGCAGGGTCACTGGGGAGGATAGGGGGCAATGGGGATGACAGGGACACTGGGGAGGGCACCGGGGCAGGCAGGGGTCCCTGGGGTGGGCAGGGGCACCAGGAAGGGCACTCAGATGGGCAGGGACAATGGGATGGGTATCAGGGTGGACACCAGAGTGGATAGAGGGCACTGGGAAGAACACTGGGATGGGTACCAGGGTGGGAAGAGATCATGGGGGTGGGCATGGATACTGGTGAGAGCACTGGGAAGGACATTAGGTCAGGCAGGATGCCCTGGGAAGGACACTGGGGTGGACAGGGGCACTGGGGAAGGCACTGGGACTGAGGTGGGTACTGGGGCGGGCAAGGGCACCGGGGTGGGTGGCAGTGGTCCCGGGTCTGTGTCTCCATGCTGATGGGGTACCTGGGCAGTTCTGGTCTGTGTACGTGCCCTGTGAGACGCAGAACAGGGACGCGGTGAGGCGGACGCTGGAGCAGATCGATGTGGTGCAGCGCATGTGCGACCTGTACCCCGAGACCTTCGACTGCGTCACCGACAGCGCTGGTGAGGGGGCACGGGGCTGGGGCACGAGGGGCTGGAGGTGCTGGTGTGCCGTACCCACCCCAGCTGATGCCCCCGCCCTCCACAGGCATCCGTAATGCATTCCAGAGCGGGAAGGTGGCCAGTCTCATGGGGGTGGAGGGCGGCCACTCCATCGACAGCAGCCTGGGCGTCCTGCGCACCTTCTACCGCCTGGGCGTGCGCTACATGACCCTCACCCACAGCTGCAATACTCCCTGGTAGGACCCCGGGCATGAGGGAACCAGGATGGCATGGGGGTGTGGTCAGGGAGCTGCCCTGATGCTCTCCCTGCTCCACAGGGCTGACAACTGGTTGGTGGACACCAAGGAGGAAAAGCCAGTGCACCACGGCCTCTCAGCCTTTGGGAAGGTGAGGAACAGCAGTGGCAGCAGCGCCCAGGAGCAGTGGCTGAGGGGGGACATGGTACTGGCACCCACCAGCTGGGTGATTTGCCCTGGGTGCAGTGTCCTACCCATCCATAATCCATCCATTCTCCATCCATCCGCCCATCCATCCATCCACCCACCCACTCATCAGTCCTATCTACCAAAAGCCACTCAAGCAGCTCCAGCTGTGGGCTGGGGACAGGTTACTCCAGGGGACCCTCCCATGCCTCCCTCCACACCCTCATCCCTGTTCCCATCCTGGTCTCTGTCCCTGCAGACGGTGGTGGAGGAGATGAACCGCCTGGGCATGATCGTGGACCTGGCCCACGTCTCAGTGGATACGATGAAGGTTGTGCTGAACATCTCCAAAGCCCCCGTCGTCTTCAGCCACTCGTCTGCCTATGCCCTCTGTGCTCACCGCCGCAACGTGCCCGACGATGTGCTGCAGCTGGTGGTGAGCAGGGGCACGGCCAGGGCAGGGCAGGGGACACCAGGGGCTGTGGGGGGCCATGGGGCTCAGGACTCTTTCCTCCAGGCCTCCACGGGCAGCCTGGTGATGGTCAACTTCTACAACGACTACGTGACCTGCAAGAACACAGCCACACTGGCTGATGTTGCAAGTGAGATGGTGTCCGAGTGGGTGGGGTGCAGCAGTGATGCCCCTGTCCCACTCACCTCAACCCCCCTGTGCCCGCAGACCACATGGACTATGTGAAGAAGGTGGCCGGGGCCCAGTCTGTTGGCTTTGGCGGGGACTACGATGGGGTCACACGGTAAAGGGGGTAATGGGTGTGGGATGGGCTGTGCTGGTGGGACAGGGTGGGGGGAGTCTCCCCTGTGCCCTGTGTGGGCAGTTGGGGGGTGCAGGGGTGGCCCAGCTGTGAGCTGTGGGTGGCACAGGCTCCCCACTGGCCTGGAGGATGTCTCCACATATCCTGCACTGGTGGCCGAGCTGCTGGCAAGGAATTGGACAGAGGAGGAGGTGAAGTTGGCCCTGGCTGAGAACCTGCTCCGGGTCTTCAGCAAGGTGGAGGAGGTGAGTGGGGCATGGGGAGTACTGTGATGCACAGGGCAAGCAAGGGGACAGTGGGAACACAGGGATACTTGGGCCATGGGGACACAAGGGGCACTGGGTACACTGGGCACAGGAATGTACAGGGCATGGGGACACATGGAACAGGGAACACATGGTGCACGGGGGCACTTGGGGCATGGGGACACAGGGAATACGGGACATGGGGGAGGGGGACACTTGGGGCATGGGGACACAGGGAATACGGGACATGGGGGA
>NW_020884894.1:4297365-4313309 GCF_003945725.1 Corapipo altera | reverse complement strand
CACTTGGGGCATGGGGACACAGGGAATACGGGACATGGGGGACGGGGCATGGGGACATAGGGAATAGAGGACACATGGGGCACAGTGACATTCGGGTCACGGGGACACCTGGGGCAGCAGAGACAGGTGGGACATCAGAACATGTAGCATTCAGGGATTTATGGGGACATGGTTCATGGTTTGGCACTGGGACACGTAGAGCAGGGGATGAATGGACATGTGTGGGATGGCATGGGGTGGCACAGGGATGTGCAGGGTGGCAGGGCTGTGTGGGGCCCAGGCACTGCCCCTCACAACAGAAGCCCACCTTGTCCCCACGTCAGGTGAAGGGGACCCTGCAGGGCACACCGGCCCACGAGACACCCATCGCCTTCGAGGAGCTGGACGGGACATGCAGGACCAGCTACGGGTACTCCAGTGGCTCCGGCACAGCCCGGCTCCTGCCCGCAGCCCTGGCGCTGCCGCTGGCCCTGGCCCTGCACCTCTCCCTGCTCTCTTAGCACCCGACTGCCACCATGGCCCTGCCACCCTGCCCGGGGGCTGCCGGGTTGGGCACAATCCTGCAGCCCTTCCTGCCGGAACCATCCACAAAATAAACCCGCGGCTCGAGCAGTGCCGGCAGCGACTGTTGGTGTGGGACCTGTGGGGACCCAGTGCCCACAAGCTCCTGGCTGGAGATGATGAGCCACTCTGGCATGTCACGGGGCACCCTCGCGTGTCACGGGCCACTCTGGCACGTCACCAGTTGGGTAGAGGAGTAGGGTCCCGGTGGGTGCCCTCCCCGGGCACCAGGACGCCATAACTGCACCGGGAGTGACACATCCCGGCAACACCTGGCCAGGGCGGCAGCACTGCCTCCGCAGGATGCTTCCATTAATCATTAGTTAATTAATTGGCTACTCAATTATCTCCTTAGCAATTTCCTCTCAAATTCGGGAACAGCCTGTCTTCGGAGCGGAGGCGGAAGAACAGACAGGAGAAGGAGAGCCATCTTCCTGTGGTATTCAGGATTTGGCTGGGGCACAGAGCCCTCTGCCAGCCCGGCTCGGGGAGGGGAATGGGGACACGGAAGAGAATGGGGACGGAGAAGGGATGAGCACGTGGAAGGGACGGGAACAGTGAAGGGATGAGCACGGGGAACGGACAGGCACGGAGAAGGGATGGGTACAGCACGGGACGGGAACACGGAAGGGATCGGAGCACAGAAAGCTGCACCACCATCCCTGCAGCCCCAATCCCCGCCTGTGAGGCTGCTGGGGGCAGGTGCCGATGGCAGAACCGGGGTGTAGAGCACTGGGGGTCCCTCGGTGGGCTGACAATCCCAGGATATCCCCTTGGAAAGCCTGACTTGTCCCCACGAGGGCCAGAGAACGGCACAGGGAACTGGGCCGATCCAGCCCCGCTGTGGAAGGGAGCTGGTCTCGAGCTGCCTCAGCTTCCCCAAGCTCCTGCTCACTCCGGTCCCCCCTGGTTTGGCCACATGAAGGGGTTGGGTCCCTGCAGGGGTGCAATGGGCGGTCCTTTCCCTCCAGCACTCCCAGAGCTGATACCCTTAGTCACTTCCCGGCCCCTGGATGGGCAGAGGCTGTGGGAGCAGGAGCAGCCCCTTCTTCTTCCTCTCCTCAGCTCCAGGGCAGCCCCTCGGCACCGGGTCCTGTCCCAGGGCAGGACCGCAGCCCCGCCCTGCATCCCAACACACAGAGAGGGAGTCCAGGGATTGTTTATTTAAATCCACGAGAGGGGAGAGACACGGTTTGAGGAAAAAGAAGGCAAATGACACAAGCTTAAAAAAAAATCAGCAAGGAAACCACAGAGACAGAGCCCAGGGGGGAGGGAGCAGGTCCAGGGCCCCCAGCCCTACGGGAACACTGTGCAGAGGGGCAAGAGCCAGGCACAAATCTCTGGGGTCCCCCTGCTTCCTGCTCAGCCCATCAAGAGGTGACATAAGATCCAAATGCTCTGGCCTAGACCAAAGCCACCCCCTCCTCCTCCTCGGCACAGAGGAAGGCTCCGTGTCACCAGCCACACGCTGCCAAGGCCATTCAACTCGGGAAAAATAATCAGAGTAGCTGGAAGTGTTTGTGCTTTGAGTGCTGGGAAGGTGACCCTGTAGCCCCTGAGGCCCCCTCCCCACCCAGAGGTCAAAGTTCCTCCTGCAAGAGCCAAAGGAAACAGCGCTTCCTTCCTGGAGAGCTTCCAGCAATCCAGCAGCTCTGTGACCAGGGGTCACATGAGAGGGGCACAAACACCTCCAGCCCCAGGGGAAGCTGACGGGGGATGAGCAGCAAGAGGGCACACAGGGAGCAGCCCCCACTCCCAGCCCAGTGCCAGCAGCTGGAGGGGACAGCAGATATCCAGGAAGGAGGCACAGGGAGCGAGGCAGAACTGCTCTGGGATGGTTCAGCATTCCTGGTCACACCCATTGGGCGGGCGGACATCTGGGGACATGTCTGCAGCCACCACAGCTGCTGCAATCTGCTCCCAGTGCTGGACGTGTGTCCTCAGTGGTCCAAACTGGAGGTCAGGGCCAGGATAATCATTTCCAGCTGGCAGTGACTGGGGAGTGTGTGGATTGACACGCACAGGGCTGGGCAGGAAGGGTGCTCCAAAGGGCACTTCGTGGTATGGGGCTGGGGGGGGGGGTCGCCCTGGTGGGACATGGGGACAGTGACTGGGAGGGAACGGATTCCATGGTGTCACCGCCCCTTCCTGCAAGGCACTGACTTCCCCAGACCCACAGGCGGGCACAGGGCTCTTCCCACAGGGAACCTCCCTGCTCCTCCCTAATAGCTCTCGGGGAACCTACAGTGCAGCCCCAGAACAGGGAACATCAGAGGAGTTGAGGAGCAGCACCCCGAGACCAGGAGAGTCCCCTTAGTGTTCCATGAGCAGCGGGACATAGGGCACTGCCAAGCACCAGCAGCACCCCCCAACTTAAACCCCCCTAAAATCAGCCCCAGCAAAGCGTTCCTCAGCCCCGCTGGGATCGGTGTCTGCCCGGGGAAGGGCTGTCACCCCCAGAGGAACAGTCTCGAGGCAGGGGGAGCTGGGGACGGCGGCGGGAGGGGGTCCCGGCCCCTCCCCCCGCGGCCGTTCCAGCGATGCCGTCGGCAGGGGCCGCTGGAGCCTCAGTTCCGCAGGGCAGCCAACCTGGAAGGGAGAGCAGGAGAGGGAAGGGAGTCAGAGCAGCAGGAACAGCCACAGCTCAGGAGCACCAGTGTGTCCAGGGAACAGATCTGCCTGGGAACCTCCCAGAAATTCTGCTCTGGAGCCACAGCCACGGCAGCTGAGGGTGAACTCAGGGTGTCCATCATGGACACAGCAGAGGCGGCATGGAGAGCAGATTCCTTACTCCTCTTCTCCTCCTGGTCCCTCCTTCAGGACTGTCCTAGCCCCTGTCCCCAGGTTGTCCCCACTCCTGGTCCCTCTCCCTGCGCTGTTCCCACACTGCAGCCCTGGGGCTGTGCCCAGATGGGGCCGTGGTGCTGTGTGGGGGCAGGGAAGGAAGCACAGCAGCTCCTCCTGGGACAGTTCCAGGCAGAGCAGCTGTTCCAGAGCCATCTGCAGGGCAGTGCCAAGTGCTCCCTGAGTAGAGCATCTGCCTGAGAGCGAGTGTGGAGCAGGGGTGAGGTCTGTCCTACCCCTCTCCCACCCATCCTACCCCTCTCCCACCAGTTTTGGCCCTCTCATCCACTGTCCAGTGCCAAACCCACCCCCTTCCCAGGCCACAGTGGCCCCACAACCTTGAGGACTTTCTCAAGCACGAGGGAGGGGGCTCAGCTCCCCGGGATGGGCCAACTCTTTCCCTTCATGCTGGTGAGGGCTCCCTGGAAGGACTAGAAGTGCCCAGGAGCCAGGAGAGCACCAACCTCCGGGACAGCTGGTCCTCCTGGGAGCGCACAGAGCTCTCCCCCACGGCCGAGGCCCCCTCAGGCAGCTGGCTCAGCTGGTCCATGATCTCCAGCCCATTCTCCTCAGCGATCTGCACAATCAGACTGTCCACCTGTTCCTGCGGCGTGCTCAGCGTAGTGGCAGAGCTCATGGAGTCCTCCATGACCTGGAACACACACATCTCTGTCACCTTGCACAGCTCTTCTACCCTGAGACCCGGCAGGTCCTGTCCCCCTGGGCCCCCGTCACTCACCGACGTGTGAACATCCAAGTTCTGCACCTGCTGCTCGAATTTGTCCATCACTGCCGACACCTTCTGCAGATCCATGGAGCTCAGGGCCTTGTCCAAGGCCTTGGTCACCTGAGCCATATTCTTTGTCACCTGCAAGGAGAGATTTCTTCAGGGCTGCCCTGAGGGCTATGGATAAATCCGAGCCCTGCTGTGAGGCCCTCCAAGATAGGATGAACTGACCCCGCCAGGCTTGGTGGGGTCACTCTGGGGGACGGGGGAGCCCAAGGTGTTTGGATGCAACTCCAGGGAGGGGAAGCTCCATCCCGAATCCACAGATTCCCCCGAGGTTCTTACCCCCTTCATGGTGACGGCTGTCTGCACCTTGGAGGCCACGGCATCCACCCTGGATGCCATCCGGAGCCAATTGAGCCCCTCGTTCTTCTTCCGGATGGCGTTCTCGGCATAGACCCGGGCACACTCCACGTTCTTCTGCTGCAGGGCCTGGGACACAGGGAATCCCTGCTCAGAGACCCCCCCCATGGCCTCAAACCACCACAGTGGGGGGTTCCCAGCAGGGAACAGCTCCCCCGGGAGCTGGGAATGCCCTGGGTCAGGAATTAAACCCCTCCTGGTGTTGCTGGATGTGCCACATCCCCCCAGCAGATTCACAAATGGAGGGTGGGGAGGGGACCTGCCCCTTCCCTGCCCCCCCAGAGCAGGAGTGGGGATCTCCAGCTGCCCCCACAGAGCTGAGCTCCCCCAGGATGGACCCCTACCCACCTTTTTGACTTTGGCTTGCTCGGCCTTGGAGTCCTTCTCAGCTTTCTTGGAGAGTTTCTCCAGCTGCTTCGCTGTGAACTGGGGAAAACAGGGGCAGAGTCAAGGGATGGACTGGGTGGGAAGGGCCCTCAAACATTATCCAGTCCCACCCCTGCCATGGGCAGGGACATCGTCCACTAGCCCAGGTTGCTCCAAGCCCTGTCCAACCTGGCCTTGGACACTTCCAGGAATAGGGCAGCCACAGCTTCCCTGGACAACCTGAGCCAGGGCCTCCCCCCGCTCCCAGGGCAGGATTTCTCCCCATATCCCACCCTACCCACCCTCTGGAGTGGGAAACATCCTCCCATGTCCCAGTCCCAGTGCCCACCCGGCCCAGCCCAACCACCTCCCACCGGTCTCTGCTGCCCGACCCACTGCCCGTGGCGCCCCCGGACACTCCCGCGAGTCGGGGCTCCTCCCGTGACGGTCCTGCCGCAGGAGGAACCCCGATGAGGCCGAACCAGCGGTGGAACCGGCCCCGGGACCATCTCGGGACCGGCGAGACGGGACGGAGAGGAGGCGGAGGGGCCGCCGCTGTGCCCTCACCTTCAGCTGGAAGAGCGTGTCTGGAAGGGAAGGAGAGCACAGCGTCAGCGACACGGCCGGGACCGGGGGATCGGGGTACCAGGGAACCGGGAGCCCCACCACCGCGTCCTGGCCCTCGGTCCCAGCTCCTGCCTCCCGCCCTCAGCTCCGCCCTCAGGCCCAGCCGCAGCCCCCCCAGGAGCCTCCAGTACGGCCCAGCCCCCCAGTACCGTCCATCCTGTCCCGCCGCCGCTTCCGGGTTCCGCCGCCGCTTCCGGGATCCGCATCCACCGCTTCCGGGGAGCGCGAGCCGAGTCTCGCGAGAGAGACAAAGCCGCAGGGGCGTGTGGGGGGGTGTGTGTTAGACGGGAGGGGGCGGGGCCACTTTGTATGGAGGCGTGGCCAATGCACAGATAGGCGTGGTTAAACATGGGCGGGACCATATTTCGGGGCGTGAGCACACATCGGGGGCGGGGTCCGGCTGGGACGGGCCGGCACTGTCGGGACTACAGAGGGGCGGGACCATGTAAGGACAAGGCCACTATTGGTCCCTCCCCAGCAACCGTTGCCAGGGGCAACGAGGGTAGGTGGGGGCCTCCAGGACGCACGGCGCATGCGACAGGGTGGCTCCGCCATGGCGGACACGACGGCGGCGGCTGAGCCGGGACCGCCCGAGCCGGGGCCGGCACCGGCCGAGCCCGAGCTAGAGCCGCTCCGGTTGCGCCGCCTGCGCGGCGATGGCTTCTTCGAGGTGCCGGCCGCCGACCGGGTGAGCGTAGCGGGTCCCCTGGGGTGTGAGAGAGCGCGTGGGGGGTCCCGGTGACGAGCCTCCGGGGCGGCACCACCTGGACGCGGCTCTTTGGTTCCAGCTGGGCCGGTGCCGCAGCGTGAAGGAGTTCGAGAAGCTGAACCGGATCGGAGAGGGCACGTACGGCATCGTGTGTGAGTGAGAAGCCCTTGTCCCTCACAGAATCGCGGCGCGGTGGGGGTGGGGAGGGTCCTTGAGCCCACCCAGTTCCACCCCCGCGGGGGCACGTTGGGCTGGGGGGGCCGAGGCTGAGGCTGCTCCTCAGCGGCGGTCGGGACAAACCACGTGTGCGTGGTCTGTGCTGCCCCCAGACCGCGCCCGGGACACACTGACGGATGAGACGGTGGCGCTGAAGAAGGTGCGGATGGACAACGAGAAAGATGGTACAGAACGAAGAGGGGAACGGGGGCTGCCGCAGCTCCAGCTCTGGCTCCGGGCCGTCCTGAAGCAGCTGTTCCTCCCTCCCCGCAGGAATGCCCATCAGCAGCCTGCGGGAGATCACCCTGCTCCTGCAGCTCCGGCACCCCAACATCGTGGAGCTGAAGGAGGTGGTTGTGGGGAACCACCTGGAGAGGTGAGAGCAAAGAGTCCCCTCTCTTGTCCTCCCTCTGCCCTCCAGCCCCCCCTCAGGCCCTTGAGCCCCCTCATCACACAGACCTGTTCTGGGGGAGCTCCGACCATGTTTTGTCTCTGACAGTATTTTCCTGGTGATGGGTTACTGTGAGCAGGACCTGGCTAGCCTCCTGGAGAACATGCAGACGCCTTTCTCGGAGGCTCAGGTATGAGGTGGGTCAGGATTTGGGTCTAGCATCCCTGAGAGAACGCTGTCACTCCCACCAAAACACCCCCAGCACCACAGGGGGCTCCCTGGACCTTGTGCTGGGGGATTCTGAGGGATTCTGAGGGAGTACGGGAGAAGCCTCCAAGAACTTTCCAGCCTGGATTTTGGGGTGGAGCAGATTGGCAGGGAAATGGAGCTGGGAGAAAATGCCCCCCTAGGACCCCTGGGAGGACGTGGGGATGGGGGGGCCACAGGACACCCCGGTGGGTTTGACCTCCAGAGGTTTTCTCAGAGGGGGCTGCTCCTGCAGAGATTGGAGCTCCTGTTCTCTGTCTGCAGGTGAAGTGTATCATCCTGCAGGTGCTCAAGGGCCTGCAGTACCTCCACGAGAACTACATCATCCACAGGTGGGAGCAGCAGGATGGAGCTGGTGGGGGAAGGGGGTGTCAGGGGACACCTCCCACAGCCTGGGACTGAGCAGCTCTGGTTGAGGGTTTGGTGCCCATCAGTGGCTCCATGTGGGAGCACCGGCAGGGCAGGGAGGCCCTGGAATGATGGGATTGGCTTCTCCTCATCATGGCTCAGCTCCAGAGTGCGGAGAAGCCGTGCTGAGGATGGTGCTGAGCAGCCACTCTGTGCCTCCCAGGGACCTGAAGGTCTCCAACCTGCTGATGACTGACAAGGGCTGTGTGAAGATAGGTGAGTCCTGGCAGCTCCATCTGCTCCGTGATCTCCTCCATGCCATGGCTGGAGCTCAGAGTTCAGCTCCCTCCTGACCCGGAGTCTCTGTTGCAGCTGATTTTGGCCTGGCTCGCACCTACGGGATGCCCCCCAAGCCCATGACCCCCAAAGTGGTGACACTGTGGTGAGTGGCCGTGCCGGGGGTGAGTCCCCACAGCGGGGCAGGGGTGGCTCACAGCGGGGCCGGCTCTGCCACGGAGCGTCCCCTGTGCAGGTACCGTGCACCGGAGCTGCTGCTGGGCATGACCACCCAGACCACCAGCATCGACATGTGGTAAGGGGGGCTGCCCAGGCGGGGGCTGGGGGGGGCTGCAAACCAGGAGGGGTTAATGGGGAGCTCCTCCTGTGCTCCTCAGGGCCGTAGGGTGCATCCTGGCCGAGCTGCTGGCACACAAACCACTGCTGCCAGGCACCTCCGAGATCCACCAGATCGACCTCATCGTGCAGCTGCTGGGGACACCCAACGAGAACATCTGGCCAGTGAGAGCTCCCTGCCAGTCCTGCCTGCTCTCCCTGTCAATCCCTGCCTGTTCCCTGCCCCCTCCTCACACTCTGACTCCCCCAGGGTTTCTCCAAGCTGCCCTTGGCCAGCCAGTACACCCTCCGGAAGCAGCCTTACAACAACCTGAAGCACAGATTCCCCTGGCTGTCAGAGGCTGGGCTGCGTCTGCTCAACTTTCTCTTCATGTATGATCCCAAGAAGAGGTATGAGCCAGGCAGGGCAGGGAACCTGCCTCACACTGTCCCCTGGGCTAACGTGGGGGTACCTGTCGCATCCCCTTGTCCCCACAGGGCCACGGCCAAGGACTGCCTGGAGAGCTCCTACTTCAAGGAGAAGCCCCTGCGTAAGTACCCCCTTCCTGGGGCAGGGCTGGGGGGCTCTGGGCCCTGCTGACCCCCTCTGTGCCCTGCAGCCTGTGAGCCGGAGCTGATGCCCACCTTCCCACATCACCGCAACAAGCGGGCGGCAGGCACAGGGCCAGAGAGCCAGGCCAAGCGTAGCAAGCCCTGAGCTGATCCGTGGGGGCACGCACAGTGTGTCCCAGCTGGGACATCCTCCCTTGGCCCAACAGCTCTGGCACTGTGGGCTCTGTCTGTTCCCAGCACACCTCCCAGATCCATTTCCCTGCAGGGGACTGGCAGGTTCCAGTCTGGGGCTGGGGGAGCGCAGCACCAGAGAAAGGAGAGTGGAGAGACAGGGCCCAGAGCCCTCTGTGATTAGCAGGGTCAGTCCTGTCCCATAGGGGGCTCAGCCAGTGCTGCTTGTGGGGGGAACCCCAACTTTGCTGTCAATAAAAACATGCCAGCAGTAACAGGAGTGAATGGCCTCATGCCTTGGTGCCAGAGGCACTGGGAGAAACCACGGCCTTGCTATGCTTCCTGTGTGCCCCACATCCCTCCCTGGGGACAAGGAGACCCTTGGCATGAGGACACCTCTGTGACACCCTAGGCTGTGCCCCTCTTTAAGTGGATCCTGGCCCTGCTCCCCTGGGGGAGGCAGGAGCTGCTCCCAGGGGGCCATGCTGTTGGCTGTCACCACAAGCCCTGTACCTACCCTAGGACCAGGCATCTAGGTCACCCCTCCCCAGGACAGGAGACCCCCACACTGAGGCAGCTGCTTTACTGATGCATGGAGTCATTTACAGTGGGAGCACTGGGGCTGGAGCAGGGCCTCTCCTCCTAAAGCTCAGCACAGGCACTGCCATCTCAGGGGCGTTGATGAGTCCAGCGTCCTTGTGCCAAGCTGTGGCTGTTCCTGTTCCCTTCCCGCTGCAGGGGCCAGGCAGTGGCCATGCCCCTCCTGTGCCCTTCCACCAGCAGTATTAGGAGTGGGGCCCAGAGCCGTCGGCCAGCAGCATGTCCAGCTCCGTGCGCTGCAGCCAGAGCCGCTGCTGGCGCTCCCCGCGCAGCTCCTGCCCGTGGTGCCGGCTGCGGCAGGCACGGCCTGTGGCACAGCCCCCTGTGTGCAGCTGCCGGCAGGTGCTGCAGCAGTACGAGGGCAGCGTGCCCCGGCGCAGGCACGAGTGCAGCTGGTAGCAAGGCAGCTCCGGGGCATCCTGGGGGCAATCCTGGGGCTCCCCCAGCACTTGGGGGCTTCTGCTGCCCCCTGCAAACTCCTGCTCCAGGAAGAGGTGAGAGGTGTCTGGCTCAGCACTGCCCACAGGCTCCGGCTCATCGCAGCGTCCCCAGCCCCTCATGGGCACGTCCTGAGGGTCCCTCCACAGTGCTGGGGGGGCTGTGTCCTCACCCCCCATGTCCTCAGGGATGTCCAGTGTGTCCCGGTACAGATCTATGCAGTCAGCAGCTCCCCCACACTGCATCCCCGGGTCCCGCAGCAGCTCCGGGCAGCTCTGCCCATCCCTGGCCCGGTGCCGTGCCTCCAGCAGCTCCTCGGCACAGGGCTGGTG
Source organism: Corapipo altera (assembly GCF_003945725.1). Classification (NCBI taxonomy): domain Eukaryota; kingdom Metazoa; phylum Chordata; class Aves; order Passeriformes; family Pipridae; genus Corapipo; species Corapipo altera. The sequence continues at coordinate 4,303,104 of NW_020884894.1, read as the reverse complement.
CGGCTGCAGCTGCAGTGCCAGCTCTCCCAGGATCTCGCACTCCAGCCGGCAGCACAGGAACCCGGCAGCGGCTGCGATCAGCACCGGCCCTGGGGGCGGCCGGGCCACGGCCAGGCGGTGCTGGTCCTGCTGCTCGTAGCCCAGGCGGCCCAGACTCCGCAGCAGGTCGGCCTCGGGAAGCACTGGGCGCAGCAGGTGCATGAAGGCGCCGGAGAAGGTCTGCAGGGAAAGCGAGGGTACGGCTGGAGGTGTCAGGAGACCCCCAGAGCATCCCCCCAGCACTGCGGGGCTCACCTGGATGGTGCCAAACTCCCGGCGCCACGGGAAGAGGTAGAGGTTGAGGGCTGCCAGCTCCAGCAGCCGGAAGGCGCCAGCCAGGCCCCGCAGCGCCAGCTCAGGGTCAGGCTGGCCCCGCAGCCCCCGGGCCAGCAGGGCCGGGCCGTCCTCCTGCAGGGCCTCGAGCAGCGCCGGCTCCCGCCGCAGCCGCTGCCGCAGCCGCTCCGCCACCGCGGGGTCCGGGCAGGGCCCGGCGGGGCCGAATTCCTGCTCCAGGCACCGCCGGTACTCCTGGTGGAATTCCTGCCGGAACTCCTGCCCGTACTCCTGCCTGTGCTCCTGCCGCATCGCCGAGCCCGCACACATCCTGGGGGTACCGCAGCGTGAGACCCCACCCCGCACCCAAACCCTGTGCTCTGGCACCCCAGGGCCCCTGAGACCCCAGACCTTGGGTCCCCACGCCTGTGAGACTCAGAACCTCTGTGACCCCAGACTCTGAAGCCTCGGCACTCAGACCCGTGAGACGCTCCCAGCTTGGCATCCCCCCAAACCTGTGAAGACCCCCCAGCCAAAGCCTCAGTACCGGGACTCCGGCCGCCGAGGGCCCCCCGGCCCCGTTTCTCCCCGCCAGTCCACGGTTCCAGTTCACAGCCACCCCCGGTCCCCCCAACCTGCCAGTCCCGGCCGCTCCCGTTCCCCTTCCGCGCTCCCCAGCCCGGAACGCGCGAGTCGCCCTTGGCTCCGCCCCCGGGGCGGGGCTGACCAGCGCGACAGCGCCCCCCGCGGCCGGGAGGACCCGGGGGCGGTCAGCACCTGCCCGGCGGTGTCGGGGGTCCCCCGCTGCCCCCTCCTCACTGCAGGGACTCCACGTACGACAGGGCGCTCTGCAGGGACGTCAGGCAGTACCCCTCCTCCCCGATCAGGTACCTGCATCCACACCCGCCGCACTGTCATCAACGGGACACCGGGTACCTGGCACCACCAGGACACTGGCACCACCGGGACACTGGCACCACCGGGACACTGCCATGGCCACTGCACCCAACACCGTGCCATCATAGCTGGGACACTGCCATGGCTGAGACACCATCACAGCCACCACACCACCATCATGGCCATTGCACTGTCAGCACCACCATGCCATCGTGACTGGGACACAGCCATGGCCAGGACACTGACACTGCTATCACAACGTCGTGGCCAGGACTCTGCCGTGGTCAGCACACTGCTACAGCCACCATGCCATCACAGCCAGGACACCACCACAGCTGGGACATCATTATGGCTGGGATACCATCACAGCCACTGTGCCATCATGGCTGGGGCACTGCTGTGGCCAGGACATCATCACAGCCACCACACCACCATGGCCACCACCCCGCAGCCCTGTGTTCACAAGAGCTGCTACTCCCACCCATGTTCCCTCCTCACACCTCCCACCCCGGCAACCCTGTCCTGGGAGGGGTGACAGTGTCCCCAGCCGAAGGGTGCTCGCATGGCCCAGCACCTCCAGCACGTACCCCTCGTGGATGAACTCCTCCAGGGCAGCACACTCGGAGAACAACTGGGGCAGCCCTGTCTGCAGCACCACGTAGGACAGGATGGGCAGCAGGTCGTCTGCCCCACTGGGACAACAGGGATTGTCAGCCATGGTGGCAACGGGGACTGGGGCCCCAACACCAGCCACAGAAACTCCCAGCCCCACAACTGCCCCTCTCCCTCCCCCAGCTCTGCCTGGCCATGAGCCTGGCTGTCCCCTGTGTCCCTTGTACTCACATGGCAGCCGAGGCGGGGGTCCGGGTGTCCCGGGCACCGCAGTACTCCTCGGCACACTCGCAGATGCCACGCAGGGCTCGCACTGTGGCACAGGGTGGATGCTCAGGGTCACCTGCCAACCCCTGTTCCCCCGGCCCCATTTCCCCTCCCACTCACCGATGCACTCCAGCTTCCTGCGGGGACAGGTCTCCAGTGGGATGAGCCGTAGGTCCTGCACTGCGGAGGCGTAGGGGGGGCGGCCAGGGGCCGTGGGGAAGAGGCGAGAGGCCAGCCCCATGTCTGCAGGGCTGGCATGCCGGTGCCGCTCCATGCTGAGTGCTAGGGCCGCCTCACGGGGCCGGTGCACAGCCCTGCGGGCACACAGTAAGGGAGGGGCTGCCGGGAGGGGGTGGCATCCCCAGGGATGCAGGCTGGGAGGGCCTGGCATCCCCAGGGTGGGTCATGGTACCTGTAGAGGGCCAGGAGTGGGGCCCAGAGCGGGGGAAAGAAGGCCTCCTCCAGGCAGGCCAGGCACTGGTCCTTGCCAGCGGTGGTACCAAGCCCCTCAAAGGCCAGCAGGGTCAGGGCCAGCAGCCTGTCTGGGGAGGGCAAGTCACGCAGCACACTTGTACCCCCCATCCTGCCCACCCTGCATCCCGAGTCAAAACGGGTTGCAGGAGAGCCCACGGACAGCCCTCATCCTGCCCCCACTCCTTCGGCTGCCCCTCACCAATGGCGTTGTGGATGTCCCTCACAATGCCCTTCAGCAGCTCTGGCAGCACCATGTCCTGTCCAGGGCCAGCTGGGGGCTCCACGGGGGCCCAGCCCTCAGGGGATGCCAGGAACCGCTCCAGGTCCTCAAAGGAGCTCTCCCGGGGGGTCTGGGGGGCCCCTGCGGGCCCCAGGGTGCCAGCGTCAGAGAGGGGGGTGCTGGACTGGCTGTGCCGCAGCGCAGCCGGGCCGTGCTCAGGCACCGAGAACATGCAGTGCAGGCTGCGGGAGGCGCGGAGCCGGCGACCCCCCGGCTCAGTAGGCAGGGAGGAGCCCCCAGCGCCCCCCACATCCAGTGACAGGAAGGAGAGGCCCGAGGGGGAGGCAGGGGAGGCGTCAGCGGGGCCCTGGCTGACAGCAGGGTACAGGCGGGCGTACACCGTGCACTGCAGCCGCCGCAGGAGCTGCAAGATCGGGTGCTCGGGGGAGCTGCAGGCAAAGAGGCACGGTGGGTGGGGGGCACTGGCATGTGGCCATGGCCCCCCCACTCTAGGCAGGGCCCTACCCACCCCAGCAGTACCTGAGGAGACAGGAGAAGAGCCCTGACACCACGGAGAGATCCGCCGGGCTCCGCTTCAGCTGGGCCTTCCACTGCCTGGGCCAGTCCTGGGGAGCATCCATGGCTGGTTACGGGAATGGCATGGTCTCCTGCCCCATGGCACAGCCCCCTGTCCCCTGGTACAGGCCCCTGCCCCCTTTCAGCAGCCCCCAGCACACACTCACATGGTCCTGCTCGTATTCAAGGATGGCGGCATAGAGCTCTCGCTGCTCCTGCTCCTCAGGGGTGAGGGCCACATTGCTGGAGAACCTCCTGGGACACCCCGGGCTGGTGAGGGCACTGCCAGGCTGTCCCTGGCCCTGGGGTTCCCATGGTGACATCCCCACTCACCGGTTTGCCGCCTCCTGCAGCCGCAGCCGCCGCTCCTCCATCTTGCGCTGCAGCTGGGCCACAGCTGAGTTAAGGGTCCGGAGCCCCCACACCAACAACCTGGGGCTGGATCAGCCCTTCACCCCCCTCCATCCCCCAAGCCAGGACCCCAAAGGCCTGTGAGGGATTGGTGACACTAAGGACAGGGTAGAGGCTCTGCCAGAGCCAGTCCTCAGAGCAATCCCCATGGGAAGGATACAGTCTCCTCCCGGGCCTTGGCAATCACCAGGTTCTCCATCATCTGCCGCTGCAGGGACAGTGTCTGTGGAGCAGGGGAGTGTTGGGAACACACACCCCGCCACATCCCACAGTGGGGAGCAGGGGGTCCCCCAGGCACTGCAGGGACACTCTCCCTGCCAGCTTTGTCCAGCTCCATCCGCTCCCAGCCCCTCCTCAGCCCCCTACTTGCCAGGGATGTTTTCTGCAGGGCCTGGCTGGGGTTCAGCCGTGCCACCCGTGCCTCATAGGCCGCCTTCAGCTTCTGGTTCTGCAGAGAGGCCTCTTCCAGCGGGGTCAGCTCCCTGTGGGAATGGCCTCAGCACCCACCACAGGGCATGGGACACATCAGGGTCCCAGCCCACCCCACAGCCCCCCAGGCATGTGTACGACAGTCACCAGTCCTTGTGTCCCAGCCCACGCCAGCTCCCTATGTCCCATCCCTCTGTGTCCAAGCCCCTGGGTCCCACCCTGTGTCCCAACACCCCCTGTCCCAGCCCCCCATGTCTGAGCCCCCCACGTCCCACCCCATGTCTCAGCCCACATCACCCTCCCTGTCCCACCCCCCTGTTCCACCCCCCATACTTCCGAGCACTCTGTGCCTCTGCAATCTGCAGCTTCTGGAAGATCTCCGGGGGCAGGAAGGGCGAGAGCTTCCCCCCCTCGTCTGAGCAGACCCGGCGGTGCCTGGGCAGGGGGGCAGGGCCCCCTCCCCGCTCCTGCACAGCCGGTTTCACCTGGGCTTTCCCTGGGGAGGGGGACAGGACAGGTCAGCTGTGCCCCTGTCCTGAGGGAGATCCAGCTCCCCAAAATGGGACCCCCCACCGCATCACTCACCCAGCACCGCTGCAATGGATTTGACCCTCTCCAGGCACTGCTCTGCCAGCTTCAGCAACTTCGGGGTGTCAGGTGTGACCCCCTCACTGCTCTCTGTGGGGAGGGGAGTGTCAGGGTCCCACCCACTGACCCTCTCTGGTTTGGGGGAGGGCTGGGAGGTCGAGGGTCCTGCCCTACCTGTCCCCACCGCCTCCTCCTGCAGGGCCTGCATGATGAGGGTGATGCTCTTCAGGTACTCCACGTAGGCCTCCTACAAAGTGAGGGCTCAGCTGGAATCCCCGGGACCACCCCGGGACTCCCCCGGGACCCCCGGCCCTGCTGGCAGCAGGGAGGTGTCCGGGGGGGCACCTGTGAGACCCTCACCACCCGGATCGGGCCCTCCCCGGGGATGTCGGGGCTCCGGGAGGGGCGGGGGGCAGCCCGGGGATCTCCAGACCCCGCAGCCTGTCCGGGGGTGGGGGGAGCTCGGGGCACTCCATGGCCTCCGGGGGACTCCAGGGCCGAGGCGGCCAAACGGGAGGCTGGGGGAGCCCGAGGATGCGGGAGGAGCCCGCGGATGCGGGGACACACCGGGGATGCGGGACGAGCACCGGGGTGAACCTCGGGGATGCGGGGCGAGACCGGGGATGTGGGGGGAGACCGAGGATGCAGCTCCAGGGATGCGTGGGGAGCCCAGGGGTGCAGGAGGAGCCGCAGGGTGCCAGTGAGCCCGGAGAGGTGGGGGGTGAGGCCGGGGATGATCCCCAGAGGTGTGGGAGGATCCTGGGGGCGCAGCCCCGGGGGTGCAGCCGAGCCCGGGGGTCCCTCCCCGCCCGTCCCCGCGCTCACCCGTGTCCGCCCGGCGCTGTCCATGCCCAGGGCCCCGCTGGCCGTCCTCATGGCGCCCTGCAGCCCGCGGCCCCCCCGGCCGGGCGCGGGCCCCTCGCCGCCCCCCGGCGCGGCCATGGCCGCGGGGG